>NC_037591.1:27947011-28060936 GCF_003073045.1 Pomacea canaliculata | reverse complement strand
GTGATGAAGACGGGCGGTAAAGCCAAAAATAAACGCTAGTTATCTCTAGAAGGTGGGAGCTGAGCGATTACAGACTTGAATCGATACGCGACAGCTTACATGGTTAATGTATGTGTTAGAGGCATTCGAGGATGCCCTTTGTATATTTGAAGAGGAACACGAGAAGAAATGAAAACCGAGGAATCCAGAACATTCTAACGAAAATAACTACACAAACGAGCAGCCGTCCATCAAGAGAAAAGTATTCAAGAACATTAAAAACTAATATACAGGATTGTTTGCAGTCACTCAATTATTGATGTTGACAAAATGTACATGCAATGAGTCAGGTGCAAATAATTAATATTTTGTATTTATTCACTTTTACATAAGTATGGGGAAAAACGCAAACAAGTTTAGATGTATAAGAGGCAATCATAACGTAATCCAAAAATAAAATTTGCAGAGATTGTTCTCTCAGGAAACAACATAACAAATTGAAGACAAATTAATTTTCTGACAGAAACATTTTTGGCGCGAACACAGTGTTGAGTTGATTCAGGCATGAATGGTGCAGAGTGAGGAAACAAAAAGTATGATAGCTGCAAGAAAAGTAAACAAGACGAACTTTTTGAAGTTTGACTGTCAGATTCCCGAGTACGCCAAACGAACAATGGCCGGTGACCCGCACGTGGGCTAGTTAGGCTTTAACTTCACCCACGTCAGCATGTCTACAGATCATGGTAAAAATCGACACGATGTCAAATTCAGAGCGATCTCAAACTCCACCCGAGTTTCCGAAAACAAAACTTGATGTGATTTAACTTCCAATAATAAAGATTATTAACAGAAAAATAATCGAATGACTCCTCAAGTGTGTTCTCGTATATCTGCTAAACGTGCTTTATTTACAGTTGACGTGTGTTACATTGTTACCATCGGTTACGGGAAATGTGTAAGTTGAACTTCTGTTGAAACTACACAACTGACCGTGCTGGCAGAGTGATTCTCAGTTGGTCCCTATCATTTGCCATTTGACAGACGTAAGAAAAAGTAGTCATTGTCATACTCACATAGTACAAGAACCAACACAAGAGTGAGACCACTACACCCCGCTAGCCTAATTGGTGTACCTATAGGTCTGGCACGAAGTGTTGATCCCCTGAGTACACTCCTAAGAGTACATTTGATGCTCTGCCACGCCCGCGAGTTGTGATGCTGTTTAACCACTAAGGTTTGGCCACCCATACAACACCTCCACGACAACTGGCTCGCCTGCTTGATAAGGTCTCTGACATGTCAACGCCACTAGACCCACTTGGGTCAACAAAAATTAATCCCCAGGTACCATGACATACACAAATTATTCTAAGACGCGAAAAGAGAGTGCCTCCCTGCCTTAAAATAGGATTTACACCTCATTCACACTATCCACCCCCGCCTGCGAACAGTATTTTTGGGAAGATTTGGATCTCTTAACGGCTATACAACTTTGTCGCGTCGCCAGATGCCACACGACACGACCTCAGCAGCTGAGCAGCAGGTACTTGAAGGGATGAGAGAGGATGTGTAAGTTTAACGGTTTAAAAAAGACAGATTTTAGTTCAGTTGATGTTCTAGAATATGTATCGTGTCTTCCTCCTTCACATTTTCTTTTTGCTTTGTTTCCAATGTCTCAGTATTTCTCTTGAATTTTGGATAGTTGTGAGAGAGATGGTGATTATGAATGTTACATAGAAGAGTCTATATTTATTGAGAGAGAGTTGTCACGATGGTGTGTGAGAGAATAAGTGTTGGTGGTACTTTTTTAGCTTGTCGAAACGTTTGGCAATGCAGAAATGTCTTCCTTATCCACATAACAGAGGTCGATATGAATGATAGCAAGGCCTGAGACTTCCTGAAGAAACATAGGTTACACCAAGCGCCAGGAACTCTTCCACGAGAAAGAGGAGATATCGATATTCAGCAATAGATTATTAGATAGCCTTCTGCGCATTTCTAGCCGCTCCATGTGTATTAACACATCCCCTTCGGGATTCTTATCCACGAAATGCAAACACGAGTTTGTACACTGGGTTGCCGAGGTCGTCAGACACAAATTCGATTGAAGGCAGCGATGCATGTGGCAAGGGTCGTCCACTCTGAGTCTCAACTGAGTACGACCTGCTATCGCGCTCGAAATGAGGGCATTGATGGGAGCGCAATGATAGCGGAACAGTAAATTGTTTTCCTGCTTTTTGTTGTGTTGATTTGAGAAATATCGTGGTGATGAAGAGAGACCTGTACACACGTGCCTGATTCATTGATCACCAGTGTCATGACAGAAGCGGAGTGTGCAGTTTATTAAGGTTTCTGCGGTCAAAAGATTCCAAGTTATGAGCAATTCACATTAAGACCCAGCCACTTGTTTTAGGTACACTCAGTCGTTAAGGAAGAAATTTTGGTTATTAAAATGGTCACACGTCACGCGTATCTCAAACCCGACCACGAAGGAGCTTCTTAGCAGGAGGTTATTTCCGATGTAACTGCTAGATTTAGAAACTGAATATAATTTAAGAAATACTAGCAGTAATAGGTGAATGATCTCTCTAAGTAAAGTCAGGTGTGGATATGGTAAATACACTCTTTGCAAGGTAAGATTTTACCATAATGGTTACATGTGATGACTTTGAACTTGACGTCTTTTTTATACCGAATTTTCGCATGAAATTTTTTAGCGAATATGATTGCACTGATGCAATAGAAAAAGAAATGACCCGACAACACAGGGTCTGAAAGCAGATCAGTAGCTGTGTCTCAAAACAGGAACTCATTTGTTTAAATTATAACAACACACAAACAATTTCTGTCATAAAATAATGGCCGCAGGAGAGAGAGGACTCAATAAAAAGTCCCTGGGAAGGAAAAGAGAGATGAGAGAGAAGAAGATATGTACTATCGTGCGGATGACTACAGCCCGCCTCCTGGGGACCTCAGCATCCCACACAGCTGAGGTTAGTGATGTCCGACCTCGCGCCCACCGGTTAATCCTGGGATGTGGGGATGGGAAGAGGATGGCGGGAGGTCAATTTGGAATCTGTATTGTGGACTGCTTTGCCCACAAAAATAGATTTTTGTTAAAATACTTGTTAAATCCATTCTGCCAGCTATGCTGTATAAAACCTATCAATTGCAACTCTGGAAATTTATCTGTGTTGGGATGAATAAGATTTTGGAGATTAGGGGCTGCAGCAAAAACATCGATGTCCATTCATCAGGGAACAATAAATTCGGCGTGATTTTGGGCCCCCCTTCACACCCACACGTGCGTGTTTGATGTAGCGTGAGCAGCGTAGAGTGCGTGTGTATGGTTCAAGATACACTGACTTGAGTGCGTTGCGCTTGTAAGCCGGTCGGTGTCAGTACTGTAGACTGAACGTGGTTTTCGCAGTTTATAGTTATTGGAGAGACAGATGAAGACAAGACGAGGTGAGTTTTGAAATGATCCCAAATAATGTTGTGATCCCTGTAAAGAAGTTCTTGTGACAAATACAAATACCAAACGACAACTTATTGTGATGTGGACTGGGAGGTCAACAGGTTGGCTGCAAATACAGAGATGTTTATTGCAGTGTGTGTGTGTGAGTGTTGAAGGAGGTCCTTGAACATTGAACAGGGTATAAAAGTATTTCTGAAAAGCATGTAGAACTACTTTGTGCTCTATTAAACATCTGATGTTTGATTCTGCATATGAACTTCTTGATAGAGTTCGATTATAGTGCACAACTGTCATATTGTACTGAGGTGTTTAAGGGAATAAAAAAGAGAAAATGAAAGTAGCTGACAGAAATTTAAAAATAAAATCAAAAACAAAAAATAGAGAGAATTTTGAAAAAAACTACGAGGAATTACAAGCGCATGCAGTAGAAGTCGGGAGAGTATAAAATTTGTAGGAAAAATATGCCTCCCTAAAAGAGTTTGGTGAACATTTATGTTTCCAGCATCTGATGCAATCTCTAAGCGTTAGCGTCGAGACTTTGCTTGCGCTGAGGCCACACGGAGCAGCGTCCGTTAACGCCTAAGACTTTATAGGGGAGCCTGTTTGACGTAAAAAAGATTCGGAGTAATCGGTTATTACCATGCTTTCAGGCATGTTGACAATTGAAGCTGAGTGCGGATGCTTAAAATCTTCCGTAGTTGAATGTATAAGAACAAGTACAAGTATGCTGAGAGTATACAGCAAAATAAGATTGAGGAAGCTCAGAACTTTGACTGATGTCAAAACAAAAATAAAATTGCCTTTTTGACATCTATTAGAATTTTATTTATTTAGATTTAGAAGACTCGAAATGTATGCTCAGTAAAAAGATAGAGTAGATCAAAGCTTTATAGCAATGCTACCAAATTATTGCGTATGATATATAGATGAAATCTGTTCATTCAACTACTTAGGACTCAGGTACCCATTAAAATGTTGCAAGGGCGAAGAAAAACGAAGCTATCTCAATCATATAATTACTCTTAAACAAATTATGCTTACACAAACAAACATAAATAAAAGCTAAAGGATGTGTCTGGGTCATTATTCATATTTCCTCTTTCGGCCAGAATAAGAGCAGTAAATTTACTTGGGTGAAAAGGCCATTGGTCAATTTATGAGCATCTCTGTATGTGAGCAATAAGCAACGTATTATGATACGCGCTATGAAAAGACAACGTAAACAGAGAAGAATCAGACGGACATGAACCGATTCTTGTGCGACAGCAGTAAGCCATGTTGAGTTATATGCAACAATTGCTTGAAACAACTTTCCCATCCTAACACCTTAATTTTGCGGTACTGAGTTATATTTACGAAGTACTGTCATATTGTTATTCTTTGCGAGTGGTTCTGTATAAGAATGATATTACAATGTTCATAGCCGTGAAAGTTTGAATGCTAACTTAGAATATATTGTGGAAAACCGCGAGTCACTGTTCAGTGAGTTTATACCCGATTCTGAGTTTTTTTTCTGAAGCATTGATGAGATATTTTTAGTGATCCTCACAATAGGGTCGCTGTATTCGACTTTTTTTCTCACAGCCGAGCTTGATCTGCCATCTTTTATACTAGACTGATTTATGTATAAATCCAAAAATCAAAAGTGTCACGCTTTGATTACGTGGAGTTAGGGAGACAAGGCGCGAGCAGTGCTGAGTTGTCACTTGGTTGCGTTGCAGAACAGTGTGATTCTAACTGAGAATTTGTTTTCCAAAGTTTTGCGTGTTGATGACCTTGCTTATTTTAAAGCGATTTCTATAGTTTCAAGGATGCTGTGACGCATCGTATGACAGACATGGGTACCCCTGCCTGCTGTGCAAAGATTGAGACTCTGGTCCGCAAGGTCTCTGCTGGCGCAAAGCGTTTTACTCTTGTGCCCAGTCCACGAAGTGTTCAAGAGTTCAGAGATATTTGCCAATTCGATCTTCCTGAGTTCTTCAGGGGCTCGCTGCAGAGGAGGAAGACGAGGGCATTTGTGAGTTTGTTTTGGTCGGGAGGCTTTACTCGACTTCTACCTATAATACGTGCGGCTGCATCAGACTCGTGTTACTCAGCAAGTTCAATCTTAAAATGCTAAACAAGGGTGTGGGGAGTGGGAGCGAATGTGACTACGTGTTCGAGCAATGTGTGTTTCTCCCCAGACCTCATGAGTCCCATGGATTATCTTCGCACCAGGAATGAGGTAGCGGTTTAGTGTGGGTGAGAGGGAACGAATAGTATAAATACTAAACCACTCCCTATCCCATAACAGTGGGAGGCCTAACGTGGGTTATATCAAATAACCGGAAGGGAAGTCGAATAATGAGATTGTCTAACAACAGTCCATCATCCCTCGCCTCATAGAAGTCCAAACTTAACAATGACTGTAAACAAACTCACATTTAGTTAGTAGATGCAAAACATTGCCTAAACCAGATAGTGCAGTTATTATCGGTAACTCCATCTATTTACTGATAGCCGCTTAAATTAAACATGATAAAGTTTTAATAGATGTCACAAGTGTCATGTTTTGAAACATTTGACAACGTTCCAAGCACCGTGAGACAAACCTCTGATGTTTCCGCCTAGTCATGTAATACTTAAGCATTTGTCGCTAGAGTTAAAGCTAACACATTCAGGTTAGCCGAATTTATAAATACGTCAATGTTAATCGAAGGGAAAGATTATGTCTTCACTCTTGCTTTTTCTTCATTAGAAGACACAACATGTCCTGCCAACATGGGCTGCTGTCTGTAGCATAATATATTTTAAGATCAGTAGGGGAAAGAATTTAAAAGTATTGAATAAAACTTTGACAGTATGTTAAGGAAGATATTTTACTAAGCTGTATGTGTAAACTTTCAAGATAGCAAAAAACGTTTAACTGCTTTACTCTTCAAGACCGGTTAAATAGAATACCGTGTGAGAAATACATTTAGTCTTTGATCTTGTAATTCAAATTTTAGAAGTAGAGCGTGAAGATAAAATGTGATAAAAAAACTTTTTTAAAAATTCATTACAACTTTCTTTCTCTACCACGACCTTTTTTTCTCTGCGTCAATGTCCCCTGCACCAAGCTGATACAACTTTGAGAAAGCATGAAAACACTCTTTGGAGAATGTTCCGCGAAATTGGTTAGACAGGGCGGGCGCACAATGTTTTTACTAGCTTGTGTCTAAGGAAGGAGAGAAAAACAGAATAAAATAGCGGTCGGGCAGAAGTGTAGAACGCCTTTTAGATTGAGAAGAAACATACATCGGACTTACGCCTTTGTAAATTAATGAAATGTCACTCCATTTGCCGTAAGTGGGTGAGTTCTTGTGTGTGGCTTCTTTTCACTGTGCACTTCTCCCAACTGTCACAAAGATATAACAAGGACGAGAATTTTCAGAGGCGCCTTAGAAGTCTGTGGAAATGTCATCACGATTGCGCCAGGTTTCAAGGTCAACGAAGATGTACAGATCCTTCCTGATTCCAGAATACTGTCATAATAAGAGTTGATTCTATGAGCAGCGAATGGACTCCTATGCTGTTTATCCAGGGAGTTCAAACACTATCGATAATATCTCAACGCATCAGACAACCCAACACAAAAACACAGAAATGTCTAAAAAAGCAGAGCACCACAAAAGAAGCAAAAGAAAGAGAAAATTAAAATAAAAGAACCAAAGCCAAAACGAGCGAAATCTGAAATCGACGATTACTGCACATACTCCACAGACCTAAAAAAACCGATAACAGGACTTCTTCAAAGCGAAAGTCTTGTAAGATTAATGCTTCGGTTTGCCGCCATGCCAATTAACGTGTCCCACCGAATATTTTGGTTGCACAAGATACTTAAATAATGTCCTTTTTCACAGTATAAACAGTTTTTGTTTTACAAAGAAATTATTTTCTTGATAAGCAGCTGCAGGTCTTTTGTTACTTGGATGTTAGATGGCAGAAAAGCACAAACAATTATGTTGAGAGAGATGGAAGAGAAGAAAAAAAAAAATGATGAATTTCCAATTCTACTTTGTGTCGAGCCAGATTAAGTTCGTAAACGTTGCAGTTCGCAGCCGGTAACAAGCCAACAGAGGAGGAAGGAGCTGAAATGACGAGGAGACGGATGAGGTAGACGGGGTGCACGGGATGAAGCGGTTCGATGGTAAGATCAGTTATGGTTCTCGGAAATGTGCACGAAGCGCAAGAAAAGAAACAGGACTTCAATGATGATATATACACTCACGCGGAAGTTGCTCTGTATTGACTGATTTACTACCTTGCGCATTTCGTCAGCAGCTATTACATCAGCAGTAATGCTGAGCCTAGACGAGGACAGAGCGTCAGTGAAGCGTCAATGTTTGGGAATTGTTGTGTGCTCAATGCGTTGCGTGGTGTTGTGGGTCAATATTTGAGTGGAAGATTTGTGTGCGCAATGCTGGGGTTCAATGTTGTGTGGTCAAGGTTGTTTTCCAATGCTTGCGTGTGAATGTTGTTCTAATTTCTGGCGATCGTGGTGTTTGTGTGCGTCAATTGTAGTGCGTCAATATTTCTGAGCTCAATGTTGTGTGCGTCATTTCTGTGTGATGTTGTGTGAGTCAATTCGTACGAAGATACTTCTATCGTAATGTTTAATTAGTCATTGTTACTTCTATTGTGTTATCACGGTGCCATGAGGGGACATGGCCCGGCTCGTTAAGTGGAGTGATTCTAGAGATTCATATTTGGGTTAGCACTATATTTCACTGAGCAGAACAACAATAGAGGCTTGACAGAATCATGGCGTTTGAAGAAATAATGTAGTAGAACAAACTTCTAGGGGCAGCTGCTTAATAGGGCCGTGCTCATCTTCTCACACTGCGGCCTCTTTGTATAACACTCAATGAACAGACTCTTCCTGAAGTGTGTCAACTGAGGTAAATCGTTTGCCCAAAACAAAGGATCGAACGCCATACCTCTCCATTAGGACGCCAGTATTCTAACCACTCGGGTATCCACCTCCACATTCCACAATTTCTCGGTACAGCAAACATCAAGCTTGTCTCAGGGAGGTAGTAATTTTGTTCACACATCTGTGGGCTTAAGTTTTTTCATGGATTCGAGACGTAGCGTGTTTAAAACTCACACACACACACACAAAAGAGAGAGAGAGACGTTCTGTCACATAAACACACACATACACACACTTATATCTAGACAGACACATAGGTACAAACAAGCACATATACACAGACGCACATATCGCATAAACACAAGCACACGCATATATGTATACACACAACTCCAAATTTCTACACAGACAAACATACGCTCTTATATACAAATACACTTTTACATAGACACACCTATACACAGAAGCATACAGATACGCACTTATACAGACTGTCACACGTACAGACAAAGAGAAAACAAATTTACACAGCAAGTAAAAGACCCAAACAAAAATAACAAAAATATGGAAAAAAAACCAGCTAGACAAAAACAAAGAAAAAAGGAAACGGTAATGGCTAGCCGCTTCTGACTGAGAGCAGAGCCAGACCACTGCGAAGAAGGGTCGTGCGACGAATTACGCCCCTTTGAAATTCTTTGCCCACCATTTTACGACTGCGAGTCGACGCAACCACACCGGGGTGGAGTGGGGTGGGAGTGGAGGTGGGGAGGTCCCGAGGCACGTGGCTCCAGCCTCATTATCACAAGACAAATGCTGCCCTGCCTTGGGTGGAGTTTCCCCAGCGTTGCACCAAGTGCTCTCCCTTGAGAGCGCTAATGACAGTTGATGCCCTTGCAAACAGTCTTCTGTTGACACTGGCGCACGTCTGTCTCTTATGTGTCCATTGTCCGACAATGTCGCCGTTGCTTACTTCCTGATCCTCGATGGAAGCATGACGTGTCGATCAGCGTTACCATGACACTTCTCTCATCGCCGGTCTGAAGAAGTCGGTCTAAGGGTCGCGGAGTATGGAGGGCTCTAGGACCATGGGAGGATTCTGAGAAGAGTGGTGGGATGAAACAGCCGTGCCAGATGGTCGAAAACGCTACGTAGAAAAAAGAAGAAATGCAGCTAAAAAATATTTAGTCAAACTGTCTTTTCTGCCTGTTCTCTGTACTCGTGTGATGCCGATTGGATTAAAGGCATCGACAAGCTCCGCTCCTCCAGCCAAGCAAAGTACATGTTGGATATAAAAGATAAAAAGAAAATTAACTCAAGTAATAACTTTTATAGGTCAAACATAATGAAGAAAATTTAAAATGTCATGTCAATTAATTTCTCATAACGAACAACTGATATTATTATAATATGTCGACCAATCACAACTTTATTGAGGAGGAAGTCTGGCGCCAAGGTGAGGCCAAGATAAAGGTGGGGGGGGGGAAGGGAAGGAGGCAGGCGGTGCGAGTGCACAACAGAAAACAGAAAAACAAAGAGCTTGCAGTGTTTGAGTGCTATTTCAGCCAGAAATGGTGGACAAGGAATAATCATGCAGGCGTTGTCATGGTCACATACTCAGACAGCGCCGACTGACAGCCGCTGTTAGCGAGGCAATACACAGACCACTGCCACTGTCATCACAGAAAGACATGGATGCTGGTACTGCCATCAATAAGTGCACAGCTCTCTCTAATTTTCTGAGCCACAGTATATCTGCCCGATGAGGAACGCCAGTAACCAGCCTTGGATCTTGGCCGAAGTATGGTGGTATAGGAACTCCACACACAGATGCATACTGATCATCATCAGGAGAATACCAGCAACACTTATCTTGACCTACACTGAACAGCGGTGCACGTCAGTGTGGCATATCTGAGTATGCCATGACAGGACGACTGTGTTGTCATTTAAAAACATTTTTTTTGGCTGTGCTTTGAGAACATCGTGCAACTGCTTGAATTATGAAAGTATTAAGCACACATGCAAACACTCACATGCACGAATGCACACGCACGCACAGACACACATGCGCCGCGCCACGCGCACAAACACATACAAGATTTATCTCCTAGTGACGTGTAGAAAAACAAATGTCTCCAAACAGAACCAGAGGTTTTGACTCAAAGGTAAAACCACCAAAAAAAAAAAAAATAGTTAAAAAAACACGGGGCGTTATCAATCTTGTACTTCCTCACAGACTGCACCGGCTGACAGGAGCAAGCATTGTGTTTTATGAATTAGCAACCTTGGGGATTGTCATCAAGATCAGGAACATTTTGCACTGATTGAAAGAATGAAGACCAAAGTTTCTTCAACAAAGTTTGTCACTCGATCTAAACTTTTAGAAATAATGTAAAGAGCATCACCCCTTTTTGCTTGGTGACCTTATCCAGTGATCAGGGTTAGGTAATGAATCCTGATAGAATAAGTTAAAAAAACTTTAGGACCTTTATACACTCGGATACCATCTTCTAAAGAGCTACATCGTGTTAACAACAACAACAACAACAACAACAACAACAACAACAACAACAACAACAACAACAACAACAAGCAGATTTTTATCCATTTATCCACTGTAGAACAGACTCAATGCGCTGAACACAAATAACAACAAATGACAATGTAATGCAGTCAAAGAACATAAGAATGTGCATTAGTCGCAGTCGAGAGATAATAAAAAGGTTCACAGAATAATAAGAACACATACCCCGACGCAAACAACATATCATACACACGTTATGTCAATAACAAATGAGATGATGAAACATATGACTCCCAGTTGTTGCCATCTTGCTCAGTACAGGTTGCAAACCCTCCAGTCCACACCACAGTTCCAGTCGTAGTACAGACCAGATAGTCACGTGATGTTTTTGTTTTCCTGCTGCTAGAGTAACTTGCAAAATGCTTTTGGGAAAACCGTTATAGCCAGTGAGTCAACAAGCCAGTTAAACAGTGCAAATCCAGAATGAGTCAAAATCTAGAGGAGATTGATAGTTTGTTTTGATGTGGTATTTAATGAATTGTCGAACACTTCTAGAAGCTTCCGCAGAAAAGAAGAATATCACAGACGATAGATTACTACTATTGTGTTTTTTTTGTTATTTTATTTTGCAAGAACACCAATAAACAATAGGTACAGATGGTTCATGGAGGATGTTCACAGACGTTGTAGTGCACATCTGCAAAGTTTTTATTAATCTGTGAAGCAGATCAGTTTAAACTTGGAAATAGTCTGGTGTGTGATTAAATTATCCGTCGATCACTAGGATCAACATGGCGGTGAAGCAGAGAGGACCGCATCACCTGTGTGACCTTCTCACCAGTCAACGGCACAAACACACAATGGGAAGACCGTTGTGGACCGAGACAGATGGTTAGATTGCACGAAAGCACAGGTCAACGAGAAGAGCTAGCCCCCTCCAGCGGTCATGGACTAAAGCTCATGACAAAAGTCGTTTTGAAAAAGCGTTTTATTTACCTTTAAATTTAATTACCTTTATTTACTGTAGGTAGATTTAAGTCATATCATGTACGATTTGTTTTTAAAATAGGGTGACCCCTTTCCAAAAGCCCAGGTAATGTAAGATCCTTTTACAAATAATATACGCCTTGCTGCTTGGTAACCGACTTTACAAACGGTTGTAAATCTGAGACAAATGGCCACCAGAGCACGTGGGTAAGTTTGGGAAAAATGAAAATGGCTATAAATGGAATAATTAGTACAGTTTCCACTGAAGAGCGAAACAATTAGTGTCTTGCACAACAGCTGAGACAAAAGTTTGGGAACCGAAAACAAGTATGATTGTCAGAAAAGGTAAAAAGTCATGAAGTGTTGGCGGGATAAGAGGAGGAGGAGGAGTAAGAGTGGGCTGACGAGGAGTTGTGACAAAAAGTCGCAGATGTGGGTGAGGATCAAGCGATTGTGATAAGCGTGTAACGGAGAAACCGAACTGGAAACATAAGTGTGATGAGAAGAAATATTCGCAATATTTAAAGGTAAAGTGAAAGTGTGACAGAAGAAGAAAAGAAAACAGCGATGTGTTAAGTGTACGAAATTTTTGAAGGGAAAAGATAGCAGGACCTGAAGTGGCCCCAGACATCTTGCAGCTATCAACTTGTTCTAAACCTATGTTTTGTCTTTGTTTACATTTACATTCTATTTTTAATTTTTTGATGTCTTGAAAGGAGCGTTTACAGTCTGCAGAGTTCATGTTTGAGAAATATTCAGGTGCAGATGTAAATGGAGAGGAACTGTGCATGTGTTGGACAGGTGCCAGACAAGCATTGGCAGTCCTCCTTAAATCCAGTCTCACGTCTAATCATTGGCTGCAGCTGACCTTTGACCTTACAGCTGACTTTGATCTATGGTTGTATCTTATAGATATTATGGTGTTCAGAGGAGATGAGATGTTCGGGTTTGAACCAGTGTGAACCGAATGGTTTATAGGTGTTGTTTTTTTTTTGTCTCGTGCATAGTTTGCCGTGGTGATGAGCAGTCGCACCCGTGGGGAGAGAACTACAGCGTTGTCTTTCATTCAGTACGGATGGAGGCCGTGGACTGAGCCAGATCTCCTTCATTTATCTCTTGTTACTCCCCCTTCTTGCATTTGGTTACTCCCCCTTGATGCAATTCTCCCCATTTGAGGTTGCACAAAGAACAGCTTCCGCCAGTCTCAAACTGATTGCATCCAATGCACAAATAACCTTTAATTACGATACGCTTTTGAGCGAGTGATAGTGGAAAACAACAGACAAACATAAGAGAAAAAACCAAGCGCTTGAACGAGTGTCACTCGCTAAACTCTTCTTACAACTAGGCGGAAATAAAAAGATAGATAAGACATTTAAATGAGCTATTGCAGCCAAGTAATTACTAACGTAATATAGAAGATTAGAATTAAATTTTTTTTATTAGCAACATGTCCACTCAGGTTAGATCATTCAGTGCAGTTAGGTTATCCATCTGTACTCCAGACGATAGCTTTGCAGTAAAATATAGATTGTGTGCTTATCGGAATCCACGCACAAGTGCACAAACTCATCGAAAACTCGTTGACGTGAAATTATTCTTCACAGAATAAATAGCGTTTAGTAAAAACTGATCCTTTTTTGTCTCCCCACGCAGAAAGCAAACCTTGCGGGGAGAAAAAAACCACTTCAGGCCAATCGTATTTCGTGAAGGAAGATGAAAATCCCGCAGAATCCTTGAAGTTCGCAGTTCATTCTTCATCCTGATGCGTCGTGTGACAGATGAATGTGCACTGCTTGGCCTTGCAAGCTACTAGGCCCCTGGTCAATGGTTCACTGCGGTCCGTGTTAATTGAGCCAGGCTTTGCTTCGGAGCCGTGCACCCAGCCGGCCGGCCAGTGTTTCCAAGTCGGCGTGTGCGCGCATGCGTGTTGATATACTTACAGATGCACGACTGCTTACGTCGGAGCTGAATTATGTTTGTAAAAACTTACTCTCTCTCTCTCCACACTCACACACACACAGAGAAAGATGCTGATCCTCCTGACTAAACAGGTATTCAATGTTCTCCAGATGAATGGAATCACGCCAAGGGCACTCCTGATTTGAGGAGAGAGACAAGATGTTTGTCTCAGATGAGTTCTCTGGCTGATTCTCCCATTTGATAAGACTCATGAACTCTGGATGCTGTCAATAGCATTTATCTTGACCTACACCGAGCAACACGCACGCACACGCACCTACACACACTTTCTTTGTCCATGTATGTTTGACTTTATAGATGATGATGATGATGATGATGATGATGATGATGATGATGATGATGATGATGATGATGATGATGATGATGATGATGATTGTTGCAGTATTCCGGGGTTTTAGTCGATACGTCAATACTGGCCCTGGCGAACCGGGCAAGTGATGAGAGAGCTAACCTCAATTCTCATTCCCATGTCAACATAAGTTACGTACTTCCACTATTCCAAAATAAAAATTGAGGCTCATAGAAAAAATAAGACTTATTGGAGCTTTAAAACATTTATCCAACCAAACACTTTTGTTAGCAGCTATAAGCTAAGTGACCGGCGTATTCAATGCACACCACGCTGGTAATATCGGGGCATGTGGTTGAATGAGGCTGTCGTAGACTGCCGACAGTAGGTGTCGCCCTCAGTGTCTACCCAGGGATGATTTGCTGCCGAGATGTAAATGGCTTCCGTCACACTTCTCGGGAACCTTCTGGCCTCGCGGTCCAGACTGGAATCGTCAAGTTAAGGCTCTCGTGCACGAGTCGGGGCGGAATAGGGATCGAGAGAGATTTCTTTTGGTGAAGTTTGATGACCACCCTGACCAGAGACTCGATGACAGGTACAAGCTCCGTTAAAAGTATTCTATAGAAAACATCAAAACTAGGTGTTGAATTTGTTGGTCCGTTCTGCCTGAGGGTGTTTCCCCCCCCCCCCGAAATTATTTGCAGAATACATCAAACAGCTGATGAAGATTGTTTTGTGTTTGTCTCACATCTTTAACAGTTTTTTATACTTGAAGTTCATATTACCTTTGCATTTCGTACAGAAATCAGAGATAACACATTTCGTAATTTGAAAAGAAGAGCAAAAGTATCTTTTGTTAAGTTTTTATAACCATTCTTGTGTTGAATAGTAACTTGAGATTTACAACATCAAAACAGGAACGTGCAGTGACGTCTACACTTCACGACACCCACTGCTGAGCACGTGGTGACACCAGCGATAGATAATCTAACTACCAATGTATCTAAGCGACTATTGGTGCAGTGTGTGAACTCTCACATTAACCAATATGTCCAAGAAATTCACAATAGCGGGAAGGATAGAAAAATGAGGCGACATCAAGACACATATTGATGCAAAATAAGAGACCAAATGTGAACATATTGAAACAAAATGAGCATAAAGATAGCAAACAAAACACATTTGTGGAAAGAAGGACTATCTATCAAATGTATACACATAACATAAAAATGTCGGAAAATATAAAATATAAAAATATAAATAAAAAAAAAATATAAAATATAAAATATTTTGTCAGAGACTTACAATAACTGTCACTGTTTACTATTTCGGAAAGATCGTAAACATGTCATTTACTCGAAAGCAAGTACATTAGAAATTACTTCATAACAATGGCAGAAAAAAGAAATATTATACAGGTAGATACTAGGGTTTGAAAAAAATGTAAAAAAAATCTTGAAAAAGAGCGAGTGAAATCGGTAGGTGTAAAATATCTTACCAAATATTTCAAAGAAAAATAATTCACCAAAACAAATTATCAAAGAATAAAAAAAATATTTTTTGTGAAGTTCTGTCGAGAAAATAGCTTGAAACGGGCTCTTTACAAGGCTATTATAAAATTTTGTGAGTAAATAACTAAAAAATTATCAGAACTGATCATGAAGTCTCACTTTACTAACCCACTGTAAATACTTTATAAGAACTGGCCGCTATCACAAGCCGAGGGTGAATGCCCCGAGTTCATTTACTTGAAATAAAAATGCACCAGGAGAAAGATTAAGCAACACGTGTACAATTTTTAAAACTGTGATGAAATCTAAATCTCAATTTGTTTGAACAACTTTTGAAGAGCCAATGAATTCGTTGAGCGTCCATGATATCCGCGTGGGCATTTAAAAATATTTCAATGTAACTGGATCCGAAGACGTAAACAGTTCTGCCGCCAGACACTGATACGACACAGATTTATTTTCATTTTCTCACACATTTCTTATACAAGTATACGACTCAGTCATGATGGCGTTGATCATCTTAGAGCAGTGCTATTGTATTTTTGATGGCATGCGAACATTTTTAGAACTCGACCCTAGAAGCAACATTAATACCTGATGACGCAAGTAACATTATCTCCCTTGATGTACATCAACTCTTCTTCTCACTCTCATTTGATGCTGTAGCTGATAAATACGGTTAATGAATGTCAATGTTAGTCGTATTTGGAAGGACTGCTCTGTTCTGTCTGTTTTTTTTTTAATAGGTAAAAGGTGTGCGTGAAGGTTCAAAAATTAATGCATTAATATACACACATCCCTGTATAGATACAGTTGTACAAATATAATTGCTGTACAAAATATATACACAGCAATACATATATTCATAGCTAATAAAATTTGTAATTCACAAATTATTAATTAGAGACATACACACACCCATGCATTATATTTAAATCTTTGGTGCTAAAATATTGAATCTTGTGAACGTGCGCAGCAAATTATTAGACTGAGAAATGTCGGAAAAATATCTTGTACTAGAGTACCATCCATTTCTGTCCACCATTAGTTCCAGACTGTTCAAGTTAAAATTCTTAGCTGGCATTTCTTGTTTTTCAATAACTATAAATCGAATTTTTCTGGTGTGAAGTCTCAGAAGGAATAGCTGTAATAATTTACTTTTCAATAACTATTCCTTTTCATTGGGTAGGGATGGGTAGCGGGAAGGTGGGGGTGGATGAGACCTGTCAGGAAGGGAGCGGGGCGTGTATCTGGAAAGTTCAAGCGTGTTCCCATAGGGAAATCATCTCAGTCTAGACAAATTTTGCTGCTACTCGACAGGAACGGATGTGCTCCCATTCTTCACTCGCTCCAAGCACGAGCCGTACGCTGAACATCTAGGATTAAATAGCGGAAAACTGTTTTCCGCGCATGCGTGTTTTTCCCCCTACCATGTTTACAGACCAGATGCGACGCAAGATTAAACGTGAAGGCTGTGTTTACAAAAAGAGAGATGAGCTGTTTTCACTAGGGAGCGCTGTTTTCACTGGCATTCATGCGCTACTCTCTGTAGTCTCCAGTTTTTTCAGGAGAAGCGGTCTGTTGGTGTCGACCTTTCAGCCTTCTGTTTCACGAGATTAATCAAGTCTCGTTATGAGGAGAGATTTATAGAAGGATATTGTGGCTTTATAGTTTCCTAAATCTGGGATTTTCGGGGTTTACTGGACAGCGGAAAAAAATGTTTTCATATCGTCTGTCAGATTGGTCAACACAGCTCTCTGTGGGTAAGATGGGGGTTGAGTGGCTATGTAGGTAACTAACGAGAGTCATTGTTAGCGCAAAATTTTATCCCGGGTATTAGTATAAACAATACAAAGAAAAAACAGAAGACGTAGTCTTAGGAACGTGGTCAAATTGTCGCTGTATTGACAACAGTAACCCTCAACATCAACCTGAACATCAGTATTTATTAATAATACTCATCCCAATCATCATCATAAGTACCCGAGCCAAAAACCAGAAAATTGACAATACTTGCATGCTCAATCGCGCGCGCACACACGAAGATGCGTCCACACAAAAATACATACACACCCGACACAAAAGGACACTCACAAACATTCACAGTCACATTGACATACACACACACACACACAGCAACACATAAAACACACACTAACAGAAAAAAAAACCTATCACACGCAGTTTTAGGAATTAGCCAAAATCACGAAAAGCTCCGGGACGTCAGGCAACAACAAAAAACAAAACAAAACAACAAAACAAAACAACAACAACAACAACAACAACAACAACAACAACAAAACAACAAAACAAACAAAAAAAAACAAACAAAAACGAAAACAAAACCAAACAAACAATCGCTAATGAAAATATTTCTATATCAAAGACAATTTTGATAATGTCAATGTGACCACAGTTACTTGGTGTGGAATTCCAGTTTACATTTGATTTATGAACTTATTTGCTTTGTCTTTGTGTTTATAACTCTTAGGATCTTGACGACCAGTACTCATACACTATTATTCAATAATTTGTCAAACTTTCACATAACAATTTTGTTAAAGAACATATTTTTTGTTAAAAGTTTTCAGACGCCTCAAAATATTTTTTCTCTATAATCTGCTCATTGCGAAACAATTGCTATTTCCTGCCATCCAGAAAGAAATGGCAACATGGCAGAAATGTGTTTTTAGCAAGAAAGTAATGTCGATTAAAAGTTTTCCCACCGAAGGTCAGAACATTTTGAGGAAGTTTGATGCAAAATTTTGCGTGCATTCCAAGACTCTGCCAAGGAGAGCTTCCTGTAGCATGCGCAGACACAATAATTTTGATTTCACGACCGAGAGTCAACGGCCTGTCAAAAGAAATCATCGATAACCGTCTCAAAGATGTCAGCAGGCACAGCCACATGTTCACACCTTCAGAGACAGATGCCCAAGGATGCAAGCAGCGTGCACACACACACACATGCGTTTCTCCTGAAGGCCACAAATAGTCTTCACGAGAAACGCAGACGATTCTTGATGGATGTGATGAAAGCTGTAAGCTGAATCTGGCAACAGACTGTCCCATTACACCCAAGGCTAGATATGAAGGGAGTTCCTGATCCCACTCTCAACAACATAAAGACAGTAAAGAACTTAAAAGCTTTTCACTATCTTTTTGCTATTTTAGTGGGCATTAAACATAACTGGTGTAGAGAGTATCATAGTTTGGAGATAGTTCCTTCTGTCCATGGCTGTTTCTCTGGACTCGTATAGACCTCATCTCTAAACAGTGACAGTTTGGGTACTCATACCCCATGTGTGGGAGGACCCACCCTAGCATGAGACCGCGGACTTGTCTTTTGATGTAGCTGCAGAAGCGTGGAAAAAGGCATCTTTTCCAGACAGACTGTCATAGACAAAAGACTGTCATATTCTGCTAGAAACATTCTGGCTGGCTGGCTGGTTCACTCACTCAGACAGCTATTTTCCAATGTAATGTTTTACTGGTAAAATTATTTTTAAAATTGCAAGACAGACTGGAGGAGAGGTATAAAGCAAACTGATTTCACCCGGAGAGACGAATGAACAGCCTGACAGATTATTTGGCTGATATGGCCACCGAATATTTCGAGACCAAGGAATACACTCGCCAAGTCCCAGACGAATTCGTGGGATCAGTCTGAATCAACATTGCTGGGCAGGTCAGGGTCTCTGATTTATGACAGCAATAGAGGATGAAGTAATGTGTCTCTGCCGTCAGACATGCTCTTGCATGCTACCAGACACCTCCTGGACAGAGATGTGCAGCTGAGATCATCTCATCTCTATCAAGAACCCGGTATAAAACATATTCAGCAGACATGACCTTTGAACCAGGCTTAACCACTGGCGTAAGTAGAGGTCTTATTAAAATATGATTCGTCCTTGCTTTTAGTAGTTTGAAAACTCCAAACGAAAACTTCTAGTATGATTTCATTCACGCTCGACGATTGCGCAATCAGCTAAATGACAATAATTATTGTTCTGAGTGTCCACTTATTATCCTCTGAGTACGAACTTTGTCTCCTCTGCAAGTTTCGAAATAGAACTTAAAAAAAAAAAAAAAAACCCACGATTTTTGTTTTGCGCGAAGAGCACATGAACCTGACATGTAATGAACGAGAGACTAATGAATGAAGCGAGTTTCCCCTCTTGGCAATTAACTTAATGAACTTTGCCAAAAGAGTACAAAATACACATACACACACGCGCACACTCACACAAAGGTGTCTAATTCGAGGCTCGCTCAGGTATTGGATAGAAGACTTCCCATTATACTAGGAAAATGAAAGTCGGAAGAAAGAGAACCGAGTGAAAGCTCAGTTCTGCTCTCTTTTCGAAGAAAACATGGTACAAGAAGCCGACTTGGAACAGTAGAACAATGGATGGAGTGTAAAAGTTTAGACAGGACTTCGCAGGGAAAACTATAACACTGTAGGTGCTAGACAAAGAACTTAGGAAGGAAGCCGTGGAATAATGTAATGGATAAGCAAGGCGCCCACGGTGTAACTAGTAACTAGCTAGGTGGGGCAGGAGAGTGAGGGATGGTGGAAGGTCCCCTGTCTGATGACTGCGTGAAAGTCGAGGCGCAAATCGCTTGCTGCGCTGTCGGTGCTTCATTAATAAACCGTTCCACTTGCGCAAAGCTCTCGCACTACTTTGCGCAGACACCTCGCCTCGGGGCCGAGCTGCATGAACAGGCCAATGTACACTCTCTACTAAAAACAGAGAATTAGGGGTAAATGTATCAGCCAGTATGAATTACTCAGTGAAAAAAAATGTGTGCAGCTACATAATGTTGAAGCATCAAAACTATTTTGAGTTGATATTAAATATTGCATAGATTTCATGTTATTGGGATAATGGAGAAAATCGAATACGTCTCAGAGGGTAAAAGATTAAGATATCTTGTATCTATCATTAAAGTGAGTTTCACAGAACGAGAGAATCTACGCTGTCTTTGTCGTGTGCGGAGGTATAAACACTCATGCACACCTCCCCAGGAGCGCTGCCGTGCGATTGATTTTCACTTGGCCTCGGTTCTCAGCCGCCGTAGATTAAAGACCATAGGTAGTGTCTTAACGAGGTCTTTGGGACAGAAGTGTGTGTGGCTCTGGAACCTAGTCTGCAAAAATATGGATCCGGGTTTTGGGGTGTTATAGTCCACTGTTACTGGGAAAGTTAGCTTTCTACAACCATCAGATGGTCAACATGGTCTTCGTTGTGTTGTCATACAAGTCACGGTTGATATAATTTACTACAATGTCAGATATAGCAGAGGTCATTCCCGCTCTGTAGCTTTTTTCTCAAAACATATTAAGATATCTTATACCAATGCGAACACCAGTGTTTTGTCACACGATTTATTTAATTGTCAAATATATCACATCGAACTCTTGTTTTCAGAAATTTCTTCTTAAAAATAGATATTAAATTATAAAATTAATAAAAAAATGAATACAGCCTACATTTTTTGTTCCTCGTCAACATTACTGCAAAGGCTACGAATACCACCACTCACTGATATTAGAATAGAAAAAAGAAGAAAAAAACTGACACTAAAATGAAGAAAATGTTAAAACTGTTCCTAGCTACAACGCTAGCGCAGGCAGAAGCTGATTTTATGAAAACCATCCAATTTATGTAAAAAAAAAAACAATTCGTTTATGAAATTTAGGCAGAAATACTCTTAAGATAGTTTTGAAAATAAAAATAAAGCATCAATTTTCCATCTAAAGTAAAAATAAAAGTAAAAATAACCGCAGAAATCGAACAAAAACTACCGATGTTTACACGTTTCATGGCAGATAAATCTTAGAATGAAAGCTAATAATACAGGGTAACTGAGTGCAGTTAGAAAAATTGCCTTGCAGCTACATTTGCATACTGAATGAAGGAATCTCAGATTAAAGTAGACTTCTTGGATCGAGGGAAATGTCATACATAAATGTGAGGATTAGTAAAACGTAAATACCAAAACCCGGATTTAAATTTAACATGTTTTTAGATGAATTTTATTATCAATAACAACTTGTGCACCCATTATTGTTAACTCTTGTAATAAGTTTGCCCGCTGCACACTGTCGTCCGCCGCCTTGAAACCTTTAAATACTTTGCACAGGAGAGGAGGAGGAGGAGAGAGAGAAAAAATCAAACCAAATCTCAGCTACAAGTGCCACCAGCACCATGATGAAGTGACAGTACTGTGAACAAGACGGGAAATGGATGATACAGAGTGAGTCAACATTTACTTCAGTGACATTACCATGGCGCTGCTTCATACTAGGTGCATAACAAATATACATTAATAGAAATTGTCTAATATGTTTGACCTTAGCATTCAAGTTGAACTTCACGGCACAAACTTGTTGCAGTAGCCTAATATTATCAATCTTGACAATGTGAAGTATTTACTGCGCTGTTGATATAGTGTCGGCCAGTTTCTTTATAATATAAATGTTAGAGACTTTCACAGAAACCACTTGGGGGAAGGGGGAGAGACAGGGAAGGGGGAGAGACAGTGGCAGAAAGAGACTCAGGTTTGCGGAATAAACAGATGGATGGAGAACGGGGGGTTGGTGGTGGTGGATGAGTTTGGGGGGGGCGGTTGATGGAGAGAGAAACGAGTACGAGAGAGAGAGAAACAAAAAGAAAGAGAGAAATGAGGGGTGGGGGGTGAGGAACAAGAATATAGACGAAGGAAGGAAGAGTCGGGACGGAGGAGGGTGGGAGGAAGCAGTAAAACCTAGCTGTGCAAGGCTTGATCAAGACGAGTATTTTTGGAAACTAAATCGTTGTGTACGAGAGTGAGATAATAAAATGACCCCTCATCTTTCTATCTTGGCTTGCATTATTTTTATCGCGCCCAGAGCTCTTTCTATACAAATCTCTGATCTCATCGCACCCTTACCTAGAACTAGCTGTAGGCAAATCTCTATCAGGTTCTTTCCATGAAATTTCATTACAGTGAAAAAGTAACTACAAATTATGTTCGTTTTTTAAATCCCAGGAGGTCCAATGCCTCAATTAAATGTGCAATTCAAAAATTTAATTTTACATAGTTTTTTCAGACACAAAACTTAACATTTCTCTCCTCCATGAGCTATTGCAGTAATAATGTGACCTGCTTATTGACAGACGAAGGGATTTACAACATCCCCACTACGGATGTTGACAAACAAAGGTGTCATAACACCGCAGACGGGCTTTAATCAATGTTTACAGAACAGCTCTTACTCAAGTGAACGCGAGACAACGCCACAACCGTCAGATGTTTACAAACTAACGCTTACAAGCATCAGTAACGCCGCTGTCACGTGCTGCACCCCAGGCTGTTTATATTGTTTATGGCAATGTGCCACAACATGGGATAGTGTGGGATTAATATCGTAGAGGCATGTGTGTGTGGGAATACACACCAATTTTCGCCTCTTTCAGTGCGTTTGTGTGTTCGTGTGTTCGTGTGTTCATGTGTTTGTGTGTTCGTGTGTTCGTGTGTTCGTGTGTTTGTGTGTTCGTGTGTTCGTGTGTTCGTGTGTGTGTTTGGATGAGGGTGTTCAAGGTCGAAAGTTCTTCCGCGAGGGGAAATCAAGAGAAGCAGAAGGGCAACGTCAAGGAGGGGAGACAAATGAGTGTATCTCGTCACCCTTGCCAAATAAATTACCGTTCTTATTGGCCTGGCCAGGGCAGAGCTGTGCGGAGCTGCCTGTCCAGTGCTGCCCTCTCGGTGTTTGCACCAAGAGACAGGCCATCTTTTATGTCGACTCCTGCGGCTTTTCTGGCAGTCGAGAGCAGCTGCGGCAGCTGTAGCATCTCCCTGTGGCTCTCCTGCGCTAGCAGCACTGGCGCCACCTTTCTGGGGAAAGCTACTCGCAGACAGAGAAGCTAGCGACTTCGCTGAGCTTGTTCTCCTTCAAAAAGAAATGGTATAATCACTCTTGATGAAATGCACATGATCTGACCACACACAACAACAACACACACTAAAACACACACACAGACACACCAACACTATTCCTCCATAAACACACATATAGATATGTACACACAGGCCCGTTCTTAGCCCCCGCGGGGCCCGAGGCAAAGGGCATGTGCGGGGCCCTCACTCCACGATCACACGGTTTTAGTTGGGATCTAAAGTCACTTTTTTCCTCAGGGATATCTCGTCTTTTATCATTGACACTGCCAATCCGCTCAATTCACAGACTGCCACACCTCAGTAACATACCTCATACTACCTCTTCACTCAGTTCCAACTTGCCCCCACCCCCCACCCTAGTGGCACATAAATCCAGCAATAGCTCAATGCACAAACGTTCATGCGCGATAAATCCTCGGTGTCCAGCAGCCTTCTGTCTCCAAGCGCGTCCAGCGAGAATGTGATACGGCTGACTACACTTCCATATGCCTAGTTACCATATCAATCAAAAGCGCGGGGCCCCTTGAAGCGCGGGGCCCTAGGCAGATGCCTCGTCCGCCTGCCCCTAAGCACGGCCCTGTGTACACATATGTATTCACTTAGGAACAGAGAATGAGACGAAAAACTGGCAAAGAAAGACATACGTTGAACGAAAGAAAAAAGAAAGCAAGAAGAAGTAACCGAAATTATGAGCGAAGAAGAAAAATAAAGAGAGAAAGAAAGAGTGAGAGAGAAAAAGGAAAGAGAGAGAGAGAAAGAAGAAAACACAGATAAAGAAAACAAAAAACAGGACTGAATGAAAGCAAAAAAATTTGAGACTCGGGAACAGATCAAGGGAGGGAGAGAAATGCACAAGGATCGAAGAAAACCATTGTGAAACGGAAGGAAATCGAGAAAAACACTTAGCAAAAGCAAAGCAAACAAGACTCGGTAAATGGGGAAGAAAAACATCCTGAAAGCAAGAAAGAAAGAGACTCGAGAAATAAGGCACAGCGACACTGTCTGATGAAGGTGCGAAACAGGAAACGCGTGGTTGTCAAGGCTTCACGCAAGTTTTCGGGAAGAGAATCGGAGAACACAACCCCACCTTGCATGTGCAAACAAACAAACAAACAACGAACGAACAAACAAACAAGCAAGCAAACAAACAAACAAACAAAACCAAACCAAAACAAACCCACAAAAATACCGAAACAAAAAATAAAAAAGATGTTCATCCGGCTCGAATCCTAAGATGCCACGCAGTGGGTGTAAACAGCGGAGATGGAGGCAGGGTCGTTTTGGCCACAGCAGTAAACAAGACGGCGATTATTTCTTGTCCGATAGTTTATCGGCGACAGAATACTTCATTAACCGGATGTCCCCCAATATAGTTAACACGCCGAGGTGTTATGTTATCATGAATATACTTTGCATTGCAATAGCAGTCCACCAGCCCGCAGTCGACATATCAGTGATGACAGGGAGATGAGACAGAGTGGAATCGGAAGTTTATACAATGTCGCGACGAAGAAACATTTGTCTTCTCACAACCGACATTTATCATGTTGTTGTATATCCATTTATGCACTCCACAGTGTAAGTTGTATGCATAAACAGTTTTGTTTATGTGTATGTGTTCTCTGTAAGTGACATTCCTGTACAGCAGTAAACAGGAGTCTATTAAAGTGGCATAAAGAAGCCAAAAGTAGTCTCACAAGCTGAGAAGTAATAAGGCCTTCCTACAAAGAGAGAGAACGTGTTTAATTAAACTCATCTACTCTGGGAAAAAAAGGTCATATGCTGCAGACATTGCAGACCCTGGAGCTAATTTAAAAGCACCTGGAGTCTTAACATCTCGAGAACTGCTCTTAATTATTCTCAGCTTGCGCTAAGCTTTGCCGCGGAGGATTAAGTGTGACGCGTGGGCCGTAATCACGAACAAGGGGTAGGGCTACCTCGGGGCTAGCAATGGACTGGGGCGTTGTAGGATCCCGTAAATATGACATCAGAAGTAGAAAAGAGCGCTGGAATCATTGAAAACGAGGTTGAAGATTTCAAAGCAGAAAAAACACAAGAGAAAGTGTCTGGCTTTTAGTGCTGGTCGGGACACAGGAGTTTTTATGATAGGAAAAGTTTTCAGTCAGTTGAACGAACTTATCCCAGACTGGCCACACGTCTGGTACGCATGGAGAACAGAAGCTGTATGGTTCCTCTGAGATAATTTTTTTAATTACTGGGTAGAACCTGCGCGTTAACTGTAATAGAATTTTCTTAAACCACCATGGAGCAACCCATACAAACCAGAATATAAAATTAATAGATTGACAAGTACCTCCTAAGTTTTGAAATAATAAAACCTAAAGCAGTTGAAGACAATGAAAAAAGGATAAAAAAAAATACAAAAATGAAGTGTCGGGGCATTCTAAATACTAAGACAGTATCACCTAAAGAGTACCAGACCACTAATTATCTGTGGGGCATCCATCAGAGCACCAACAGTCCTGCCAAAGAACTAAAAGACCAAATCAAATTTTGATATACGTTCATGACAAATAAAATAATGCCTAAACTGTGAAAAAATTGTTGGGTTAGGATTATAGATAGGTTAAAGGTTTGAAAAATAAGTAAAATTTGTTCCAGACAGTATAAGCACCTAGTCATGAGTGGCACAATACATTTCCAATCAGCCGAGCGGTCAGGACAGTTGGAGTTATTGTGTAAGGACCTTCGTGGTATCCAACAAAGCGTCGATCAAATGCCTCTGTTGTAATGAGATGTGATTTTTGTGACAATATCTTGAGGATTTATAGACAGTAAGTTTATGTAAGTTTTTCCCCGACAGCTCTGTATTTCCAGCATTAGATGCTGTTTGCCGTTATACTTGTCGATCACTATCTTTCTCCTGGACTATATAATTGATTTACAAGAATGGGCACTTGCTGTCCTCTCATCTCCAGCATGGCTAAATCGCCACCAAAAGGAAACCATGGAAGATTATTAGAGGTGGCATAAGGACAAAAAATACCTCCCGTGAGAAGATGGTGACCTTTCTGTGAACTTAGCCTGGAACAGAGGGAGCAAGTGTCGGCGCTGGAGAGCTTTGATCTTCCGCGGTGCAACTTGTAAGGCAAGAACAAGTTATATGTTGTTTTTTCTCTCAGATCAAAGTGTGATGAACATGCTTAAGCAAAGCTGTAAGTGTTGGGTTAGTATACAGAAACTTTCGCATTTCGCTTTCTTTTCATAGCGGATCCGAAAAGAACAAACTTCAAACCGAATCTCACACATGGAAATACTAGCAGATTTTTCTCGCCCCTCTTCCACTCTCTTTAATTATTGACATACTTGCATTGTACAAATATTGGATACAGGAAATATCTTCCACCGTACGGACTTTATTCACTAACGTGGGGATGTTTATCACAGCGAAGGGGTTAGGGCCGTCGTCAGGCTGATCTCTACACGTCTCTGTCAGGCTTCGCAATATCACCATTTACTCAGTATATGCCCCGACTTTTACGCATGAAGACAACGAACGTGAGAAGTTTTACCAACAAAAGACAAGATTATAAAGACAGTGCCGAAAAAGGACATCCTCATTGTACTCGGTGACTGGACCGCCAAGGTCGGCTCAGAAGCCTACCAGCGATGGGGAGGAATGGCGGGTAAATTTGGTCGAGTTAAAACTAACAAAAGGAGTCTCAGACTCAAAGATTTTGCGCAAAGCCGTTGACTCCCCTTAGCCAATACCTACATCACCACCAGAAATCAAGAACGGCAACAACACAGTGTCTAGAAAAAGAACTGGCTTACGAACATGAGGGAGTGGTCGAGTCGTCCTGTGCAGGACCTGATTCCTATCGCCCAAGGCAGGCGTGAATGACTGGTCTTGTCAGGTGCCATATAGTCCATCCTCAACCACCAATGAAAGCAAGTAACTCGGTTGAGTGATAACGATGAAAATAAGACTCAATGTATCAAGTCACGTGTTCACAACAGGCGATGCAGTCGATTTGCCGGCTTGTGTCGTATAGTCATGTGTACAAGATCAAGAAGCAGAAAAGTGAAAATTTATGTCTTCAATACTTTATTTCATACTTGATCTGTAAGTAAATCAGCATCACATTTATGAAGACACAATGTACCTGAAATAGAAAACAAAGAAACGCAGAAATAAAAGAAAAAAAAAAGGAAAACAAAAACCTAACAGAGCTTCCAACAACAATAAGGAGCCGGCCCCCGTTGTTTTCGTCGCCATATGTTGCTGAATTTATCTACAAAACTATGTCCCTAAGTTGATTTTGTTGCTCTGAATTGATGCCAGGGCTTAACAGTCTGCCAACAAGCGCGATGAGTATCTGCCTGCGGTGGCTGTTGGTAGATGCTCTGTGCTATTACTTGTGTGCAGCGTTGATGTATCTTTGTACAAAGTAAAACATTTTTGGAGACTGCCTTACCACAGAGAGATACCACAATCGTAGGCTTTATGTATTTTCCAGCGTTTCCCTTCTTTCAAGTTCGCATTTCCTTCTTCTCTATTGCTTGTTGCGTTATTTTTCTTCCTTCCTTCATATCTTTGTTTTTCTTTCGTTTCCGAGCAAGTGCAGGCAAAAACAGAAACATCTTTTTTGTTCTTTTTACGTGAGCAACATTATCACCTTTAAATAGCTGACAATCCCAATAAGTACAAACGAAAAAAAGCTTAGCAGGTTTGCAGAGATAATTCCAAGCGGGAAGTGTAGGAGGAAAAGTGAAACTTTACACTCAAGAAAACAATATCTTCGCACTTGAAGCTTTCGACATTCATCCACGCGCCTTCGTCGGCATCTGGAGGTTGAATGACCTGGACTTACTCAGTGCACACTAGCGTGAGGCGAACTCAGGGCGTGTGAACAAATGAGGGTCTGGTACACTGTACATGGATGCCCTTCCAGACACGGAAGGGAGATGCGGGGCCATGGACAAATAGAATTTCGGGGCCTTTGGAAGCCGGCACAACATTCGCTGGGCACCCATCAGGCGCGGGGCCTTGGGCAAGTCTGGTCCATCGGTTTTGCAGATCACTTCAGCTTGAGCCCACGCAGCTGATGACTTTCATACTGAAGGTACTGATCCGTGTGCGTCGGTTTTCAGTAGAAAGTGAAGATTAGCCTGTCGTCGGCAATGGTAATCTTAGTCTCAAGCATGGCGGTGTTGTGATCCTGCTCGACCTTCTGGGTGAAATAGATAGCTGGGTGTTCGCTGCTCAGATGGTCGGTCAACTCCTCTACTTGTGTAGAATGGACATGGCGCTGTTTATGCAAAGACCACAACAACAAGAAGTATGTGTGTGGGCGAAACATGGTCAAGGTTTCTCCTAAAAATTCTGAATGAAGAGATTGGACTAGATCAGGGGTGGGCAAACTTTTTTGTTGCGAGGGCCGCATTGCTGGGTCATGACTAGTCCGAGGGCCGCACCTTGTAATTGAATACAAAAACGACGTAAAATCGCCAAATTGTAAACAAACGCATTTATTTAATAATGAGCACATGAAATATGTAACACTGTAGGAATAAATATAAAACCAGAATGAACAATTAAGCACACACAATTTAATGAGAAAAATATTTTTGAATACAATTTTGCTGAACAATTCTTTTAAAATTTGGCTCAAAATTACTGGTAGATACTCTCATAACTGACTGCAAGTTTGCATCTGAAAGCAATGACCTGTTCTTTGACTTGTTTATATTCATGCAGGAAAAACTTTGCTTACAGATGTAACTTGAACCAAATATTGAAAATAGCTGGGCAGCAAATACTCTTAAACAAGGAAATGATTTGTTGGAGAGGCACTTATAAAACTCAACCAGTGACAGGGAATAAAACCTTTCCTTCAATGCATGATCTGATTGAAGGTGTATCAGTTCAAGTTGTAATTCATCAGGTGCATCAAGGCTGGCCATTACGTACGCAGCAGGCATGGGAAGGGACTAAGCGTAACTTGTTTTCGGTAATATTTTTTATGTGTTGCCAAAGGGCTTCTGCGGGCCGCAGAGAACCACTTGGCGGGCCGCATGCGGCCCGCGGGCCGCTATTTGCCCACCCCTGGACTAGATGACCAACAGGCAACATGGCGGCGCCTCCCGTCTGCAGGTAGATGTTCCTTTCCCCTTCCGTGACGTATGTTATGGCCAGGGGCTCGGCAGTGACCAGGCGACAGTGTAGTTCTCTCACGAGCTCAACATCACTTCTAAAAGAGTTGACTGTCAATTCTTGTGGCATCCTAATTCTATCACTGTCACGTGTCATTACCCTTCTGGAATCAGCAAATGAAGGAGCTTAGTGGCTATATCACATCTGAAGTTTACTTCATTTTCAGTAAAGTTTCAAACTAGGAATTAAAACGTTTCACGCATTCCTGATGTTCTAGCAGATGGATTGAACCTAACATTACCTTCTGCATCCTAAGAACCTGCAATATGCAAATAAAGACCCACAAATTTGAGACCAAATGCTCAGCAGACGTTCTAAGAAAAGTTTCAGTAATTCTGAGATAAATGTAATGAAAGACTTCTTTGGCTTTGTCAGAATACACACAGATTTTAAAGGGCTTTTATCCACTAAATAATAACCAGAAATATTGAGAGATGTTCAATTTCATCTAACGTAAATGAATGACATGTAACTTTCACTTATAATAGAGAGATTTACATACATAAACGGATATTATCAACTGTATGATAGCTTACACTATTAGGGAGTAACAGACACATCTAATAAGTCTTAAGTCATTTATCACAAAGTCGACCTCTAGGGTCCTAGTTATGAAGCCAGTGAAAATTATTGTCCTGGAGTAACACGGGACACTCAATGAAAATGGTCTTATTTCTACAGTCATAAAGCATATCAGCAGAAAAACAAATATTTTATCTCTGAAGCCGTAGTTGTAAAGAAGTGGTTAAACATGCCCCAGGGTAAAGAAACTCGAAGTCGTGTCCTCATAACATAGATACGACCTTTGAAGTACGAAAACAAGATTTTCTTCCTTTATTTGCGCTGTAAAACTGACTTAACCCCACTTCAGACCTACGGCTCCTCGTGTGCGGACGTTTTGCCGACGGACGTTTCTCCGCTGGACGTTTCGGAGTCGGACGTTTTGCCGACTGGCTTTTTGCCGCCGGACGTTTCGCCGCATTATGTCAGAGAGAGAGAGAGAGAGAGCTTACTTACTTCTCAAAGAATGAAAGTAACTACTAGATTACACAATAATTCTTTATTTCAAACAAATTTTACACAGACTTCACAGACAGTTCACTTTGATTGTCACAGATTATGCGCAACAGCTTTGAGAAAAAACATTGATACAATGGCGAGAGAAATGTGTCAGCTAACGGTTCACATGAGGAGGGATAGTGAGAGAGAGTTCACTGATACATTGATACAATGGCGAGAGAAATGTGTGAGCTAAGGGGCGTCCCACACTTGACTTTGGCTAAAGGTCCCGCGTGAAATGCCGAAATGAAGTGCCCCGCGCCGAAACGTCCGGCGGCGAAACGTCCGTGTACCCGGCTCCTGGTCTAAATAGTCGATTTCCCATTTTTCATTTTTGCTGTTGGTTTTTGAAGGGCGATTTCGCTCTGTGGGGTGGGAATCTTGAGCAATATAGGGGTGACTGGGTGGAGGATGGAGCTGCGTATAGTTGTCCACACGCTACACGAGCTAGGTAAGGGTTAAGCAACGACTTGCCACTTGAGACCTGCGATTTAAGACTCATTTTCATGAGCCCACATGCGCACCGGCAAAATCGATTGTTGGAAGTTAATCAGAAACACCAGAGTCTACTTAAGACCTCACATTCACACCAACCCCCGGCGATGTCTGGAAGTAAAGCAAAAATAAGAAGACAAAAAAAATAAGCCCAAACAAAAAGCAAAAAAAAAATAAAAAGAAAAAATAAAAAGAAACGAAACAAACCAAAAAAAAAAAAAACCAATCAAAAAAAAAAAAAAAAAAAAAACAAAACAAAAAAAAAACAAACAAAAAAACATTAAAAACAAAAAGCAAAAATAAACACCTCAACGTCGAGCGACTTAAAGCTTGTGTAAAAGCCAGCCCTGATATTTAGTTGCGACTGAAGCACCGAAGGTCGCCATCTGACGGGTGGGATGTAAGACCTGGTGCTGGATATCACGTTTCTGAGCAATCGCTGCAGATCATTCCATATCGGGTGTGAATCAAGGTCACAACACCCTTCCACCCCAGAGTTCATTCAAGGTCTGCTGACAACGTGTCTGAATTGAGGCCAGAAAGTCAAGATGCGTGTATCGCGTGCCTGCACGTGCCGCATGAAAATATGGCGCACGCAAGCACGTGCCGAGACTGTTATGTGCCATGTGCCTTGTGCCATGTACCTTAAGATCTGCTAATTAATTTTGAAATAAAAATTATATCGACACGGAAACTTACCAACGGACATTAACCGAGAAGAAGGAGGACAAAGAAAAAGACAAAATCAAGTAGACAGGTAACAATAAAAACGTTTTAAGCGTTTCTATCATTTCATGTCTCGGAATGCAAAGTCAAGTTTTTGTTAGCCTTGAATTCTGCTCCTTAAAAACATCTTTCGTTGTGATAACGTTGACTATCTTGTTTATGTAGGCGTGTCTTGAATATCCATCTCTGGTTTTCCTCCCTTGCTCGGCATGAAACCAATTTGCGACTTTACGATTTTTAAAATTTTTTTACAGACTAGTTTATTAGAGCCGTGGCCTAGATCCCTTTAATATGTTTTCCAAAGATAGTATTTGATATGTTGTTTGTAAGATTAGTCGAACTTTGTCGCGGCTCACAATTCTTTTTTGTTTCAAATTTTCGTTACAGCTACTGCATAAACAAGAGTTGTTGATAAAACCCCATAAATAACATTCTTCAACACCCACCTCTACGGCCAAACTCGCCTCGCAGAAAGTTTGCTACTGTGAAACCCTTTGGAGATATTATTAAGGTTTTCTCTCTCGTCGAGAATGATGGCGGACATGTTGGTTCCCCGTACTTAGTCCACGCGAGAGGAGATTCATCCGGCTCTTAGACTGGAGATAATAAAAACAAAGTTTCTCTCATAATTTTTGTTATCCGGCAGAAACAATGTAATTAGTATGCAGACAGACATACATGCTCAGACGAGATAGAAGGATTGCTAGAAAAATGGGAAGAGATGGGTAAAGGAGGGAAGAGGAGTGAGAGCGTACAGCTTCACGTGAGAATGCCACGTGCACTTACTGCAGTTTTTTGTTTTACGATGTAATGCAGACTTAACGCTGACGTCATTAAAGTGCTCACGTGCAAGGCACGACCTGAAACGGGATGACCATCTTTTTCCGCTACAAAGACTAAAAAATTAACTTCTTATCAGGATTGATTATTCCCATGAACAGCCATTTCATTTGAAACTTTCAGGAGCGAGGATTCTGGGTAAAGGGATTTCTTGACCGAGATAGGTTACTGTGGAAAATATTTGTGTGGCTGTCGCCTAAGGTAATTCTTAACAGGGCGATGCCCCGAAACACCAAATCTCCAAATTGCAACAAAGTCCCATTGTGCTAGAGTATGTCTTGATAAAAAAAAAATTAAGATTAAGCTCATGATGTTTACTAAAGTTCCATTGTCTCCAAGGATTAGACAAGGCGGACTACAGGCCTCTGCCTTCGTTTAGCTTCTTTTATGTTCGAGGCTCTGATTTGGAGGAAGGGGTTGTGGTTTATTTTACTTTCCTAACTGCAGTAATTTGGCTTGGAGTTTTTGTCCAAAGGATGAAGGTCTCTCTAGTCGCGAGCAAATCCAGAACATTAGTATTGAAATATTGTTTGGAATAGATGCTCTTTCAAGTCACCGCAAAAATCGAGTAATATTGGGAATATATCGAATAATTATATTTTGTATTAAAGTTTTAGTCTACATTGGATGAATGCCTCTCCAAAGAAGAATGGCACATTATTTACACTCCGTTGTCAGGCTACGCGTGACGATGTGGGATTCAACACGACCAGGAGAGAGACACATCGCACGCTCATTTCCAAACAATCAAAGAGTTCGTTTTTCTTGCTGATCAGCTGACGCCCTCAAATGACGCAGTTGCACCCTGTGCCATGTCGCCATCTACCCTCGGATTCTCGCCTCTTGTCTCTTCCGCGGATTTGTTTTTCACCGCCAGCCGAGGGTCTTAGCTTTTAGTGTTTTGGGGCCAGACTCACGAGATGTCGCTAGGCTGGACAGTTGATGGTTAACGTCAAGAAGTGTGGGTTAAATTCCTCTGGAAACGAAAGCTCAGCCACTACTTCTAGGTATGCGATTTATAATTTGACAAAAGAGGTAATAAATTGAAATGTGTTTATAGTAATGGTGATGATGAAATAAAAAATCCGTTTTCCACATAATTTCTGCCGACCTTCTGCAAGGATACCCAAACTGTCATGTGGTAACTTCAAGTGGGACACGAAATTACCCCAATCAAAAGGTCTAGACTAACATTGACTGCATGTCCCCTCAGCTAAAGACCACTTACTAATTAAAAGGATTGTGTGTACAGGCTTTTCGGGAAGCATGATGCATGGTAGATGGTCTTCCGTGGCTAGATGGAACCAACTGCACACAGCTGTCCAGAGAAGGTGTGAATGACGTCTGTGACGGCTGGACGTGCCAATTAATCTTTATTCTCCCCTCTGCCATCTGAAGGCGGGTCTAGGACTAGCCATTGGTCAAGTCGGATATGGTCTTCCATTGTCCGTGCTTGTTAGTTGTTGATTGAAGGATGCTGGCTGTAAGTGTGTTTGTCCAACGGTCAGTGAGAGAGAGAGACTGCATGAAGTTTTAGTAAAGGAACGAGAGTTTCTCGAGAGATTCTCGAGAGGACTTCAGTGCAAACGGAGCACTTGGACAGCAGTCGATACGTCTCCACCTTTCTTCAACGGGACTTTTCCTTGAGACCTAGATTTCATCCAGGAGGGCAACGATTGGGTTAGGAAGCCTTGCGCAAGGGCCAGTCAGCGACAACGGAACGTCTGGACTACCAACTGTCGTCGTGGAATATCTAAAGACTAAGCGACTAGAACTTTGCCTGCCTACGAGAAGTTAAAGTTTATAATTAACACTAAGGCCGGAAGAACGTCACCGTTTTCAAGACAGAAACAAGCCCATCTGAGAATTCACTTATGCTTCAAAGCACCGGAGTCGGGAGTCGTATCAGGTTTGTGTTCCTTCGGCAGCTATATAATGTATCATGGTATTGTTCCTCCCAGCGCGTACTACCGTGTGTGGTATAGCAGTGAAATTGGTGAGACAAACAGTCGTCAAAAAAGCCACATGCCGTCCCTGGGATGGGACAAGGTTCGGTATCCGTGTCGAATGCTGGAAGTCGTCGTCGTCTGACGTGGTTGGCGGACGGAGTGGGGAAGTGCACGGACAGTCGGACGGTGCACTTCAGAAAAAGAGTCATCGACGTGCCGCGACTGTCGGCTGGAGACCTACTACTTACTTCAGAGAGGTTGAGACGTAGGAAAAAATTGCGGTATGAGAGCTGCAGTAACAACTGCCAGAGCTAAATAAATCTGTATAAAGTGTGAGTATGAATGAGTTATTGCAGGAAATAACAGCGCTGCAACATTGGAAAGACAGATATCATTATTCTGTATTCAGGGAAAAGCAGGGGGTCGGGGCTCGTGAGCCGTGTGGATGATGCGTGAACATTGTCCGTAAGGATTATGCTAACATTAGTAGCAAGAGTTACATCTTAACTGTCACCCCATGCCCAGGTCCCCGGGGGTCAATGTTTCGTGTTTGTCGAAAAAACGCAGTAACATTGTAACAAGAACACTACCCTTATTTTCTCTGGAGTTTCCCGTATGTCCTTGACTTCCTACATGACCTCAACATGAGCACAAATGTCATTTCCGTGTGTTGATGAGCTGATTGTAATGACTGAAAACAATTCATTGTTTTCTTATCACCCCAATATTGTATCGTCAAGTGTTATGCATAGACATGGCCGTTATTCTGCACGTTTCTTGTGCTGGTGAACTTTTCGAACCCTCTATTTACGAAAAACATTTTATTGCCCCCAAAAAAGATGTTTAATGAAGTAGATTGTGATTTACATTTCACTTGCAGACAAATTAGCAGCAGCGGCACGCGAGGGCTGTGGGGAGCAGAAAGTATGCATCAGAACATCAGGACATGTATCATGAACTGGTATTTTAAAATTTTATAGAACGTGCAACTAGAGTTTATGATGAAGTAGTAAAAGAAACCCTATCAAGATTCACTATGAGGCAGAAAATTGCTTGAATACAAATGAAAGTCCAAGCTAATACAGTATTAGATAACAAGGACAATCACAAAGAGACAGAACTCTGCTGACACTCTCTGTTGGTCTGTGTCGTTGGCCTGTTCGCTGCAAACATAAGAAATAAAGTAAACGATTAAAAACGAGATATTGCTTTCGCACTGGCAATAACTAGCCTCGAACCATTTTTGTTTATTTTTCTTTTGCTGCTTTAGTAGCTCGGGTTTGTCTGTCTAACTTGGACTGTAAACAACATTCGTAAATAATGTACAGAAATGTTTCTGGTGGTGTTACATTGCACACTTTGTTTTGCTGGACAGTCTTGTTATGTGATCATCTGGTTCCGTCTGATGGTAGATTTATGGTTTGGGAGACTCACGCAGTGCCTGCCGGGAGGGAAGGGAGGTAATGATCGAGACAGTCAGTGGCGCACGGAAATGTCGGATACGCCCGCTAGGGGGCAGGCGTGCCTGTCCGATCTCGTCGCGTGATGAGAGCGGAAGTTAGAGAATTGATATCGGTTTGTGGAAAGTCTCTTTGGGGCCGGACTACAACCGGGTCATGGGATGGTGTGGAGGTACCATAGATGTGTACAGGTGGACTGCTGTCTGTCTGCCAAGACCAACGCTTATTCTTGCGAAGTTCCCCGCTTTTAGTCTCGGCGAGTCTAAACAAAGAATGTGACTCAACCGGAAGCTTTGTAGTAGCTTGCCTCGTTTTAGTAGTTAAATCGGAAAAAAAATCGTCTGCCAGCAGTCCAGTAATACAAGTTCATGGAAGTACTGTTAGTAGTGTCATAGGATAAAAGTGGATCTCTCCAGTTCTAGCAAAATTCGTTCACGCCGAAATAAAAACCTGTCTTTAGGTTTTCGTGCTTTTACATTAAAGATCACCTAGTGTTTCGTGAGACCATTTTTGACTTATGATTGAAACCCTCATGGCTCTTTTATTGCTTTTGTTTGGATTTAGCTTCTAATTAAGACGAATGTAGATTGGAGATCCAGTTAATTGTCAAATAATTACAGACACCAAGAAATACGAAAAAACCTGCATGAAGCACTTTCTAAACACTCTACACCTTAATCGAGTTTGCTTGGCTTTCTTGCGGCTTGTTTTTCGTTTATGTAAATGTCATGTTCCCCTTCTTTACTTGTTTCCTGCACGTTTCATGACATTTAAACTGCACATTTCATGACACCAATACTACTAACTTTGAACCAATATATGACAGAATGTCAAATTACGAACTTTAAGACGGAAAACTATGAAATACAAGCTCAGGAGAAATTTTCCGTTACGAAATAAGAATAACCATAGTCAGAGCATAAACAGACCTAAAACATCAAAAGGTTAGCAGGACAAGACTGAGAGCAAGCATAGAAGTCGGTTACCTGACGTGTCACGTGGCTATACATGGATTCTTCTTGTCGCCGTCTCACTTTGCACCACGCCACTCTCCACCACTTGTCCACCATACCCACACTACTCTCCCTTATCTCACTCTCCACCTTCTGGTTGGTTTGTGTTTACTTATCACGTGCAGCGACAACACGCAACGATCGCGTGATTGACAGTGAGCCCCACACCCTCCCGCCTTTCACAAACATCCTCCCCCCTTCCCAAACAAGCCCAGCTTTGACTCGGACCATCGCACTTGTTGACCAGAGATTAGGAGGGTGTTTAATCAAGAAATTTCTAATGTCCATTAGATTGGAAAAGAGAGTAAGTCTGGATGTATTTGAAAAACGTATCCTCTATATTGATATGTACTCGGAGCCAGGGCTCCGGTGCATAGGCGGTCTTAACTCGAGTTAAGACCGCAGTTAAGCCAAGCACGCTGTCTTAACCTAAGACGCCTGCTAAGCGCGGTGCATGGGCGGTCTCAACTCGCTAAGCAAGCGGTCTTAGTCTTAAAATTTAAGACTGGTCCCCCCCAGGCTTAACTCCTTGCTTAGCCGCGACACGCTGCTTACGCATGACCGTACGGCGGCTTTCGTAGTAACAGAGGCGCTTGATCGTGTTGTTTACTGAGTTGCTCTGCGTATACCATTGACAAATACAGATTTTTCACTACTTCAGGGATCGATCAAATCCATTTGATATGTATGGCGTCGATTTGTTTCATCGTTTTCGATTTCGTCGAGCGAACATAGCAGTGGAAAATGATTTCGACCATCATTTTCAACGAAAAGACTCTACTCCGCCTTTGTTGCAGGTAAGACTACAGTCACCGCCACTATATAAATATATAATTAATAAGTGTAATTGACAGCATTACGTTAAAAATATTTAATAATGTTAGAATGACATGAAAATATAGCTACACAATAAAACAATGGCGTAGAACTGAAGACGGTGTTGATGACAGTGGGTGATGTTTGTTGTTATTATTGCTGCTCTCAGGTAAACACGAGACCACAAAACTTATATATATTTGGAAAGGAAAAAACTTGAATTTTGCAATAAAAGTAATGAAAATTTGCTACTTTCACTCTGGTGACAGCAATAATCCAAAAAAATTCAGTTTGCTATACTTGGGTCATATGAGCAGACGCACAATTCTGGCCCATCCACTGTGCTCCAAGTATTGTTTTAGAGTATTATTAACCTTAACATTATTAAAAAATTGATGTCATTGTATTTAAGTAAAACAACACAGAATAAAGTAGCAGAGCACCCAGAATCTCTTATATAGTTTGATTTAATACATGTTTATCAATTTGACAGGCAGTTCATTGCAGTATGTCTCAAGTTGTAAACATGTGGCTCAAGAGATAGATAATCATAATAGGTTAATGTTCACATCGTCCTTTTTAACTAAAAATGGACAGTTTTGTTTAGATGTGAATACTAAAATATATAAATCATTGAGGTCAATAATACTTCCTATGTCTTTTGCAGGTGATGGTGGCATTACAATTTTATGCTACAAGCACAATGCAAGTTGTAGTGGCTGACGGCATTGACATTGGATGAATATGGGAGACAGTGGCTACCTGCTGAGGGACTGGCTTAGTTTCCCTTTCTTTAAAATGCAGACAAGGAAAAGAACTCCTCCCCTTTAATATCATATGCTTCAGAATATATTGTGTGACTTCAGATATATCCCTGCCAAAGCAACAAAAATCATCATGTGTTCCATTGTGCTGTCATAATTTCTAACTGAATGGTCACATTATTATTCAATTTGACTTTGGCTGAATAGCAACATCCACCCCAATCAGTTGGTGAACACTTTCAGCAGCTGGCATTACCAATTCATTTTCCATCTGTTTTTCTGTCTAGTATTTGTTACCTCAGCCTGTGCCAGATTTATTTTGATTTCCATGAATTGCAATTCTTTTTTAACAAGATTCAAGTTCACTGTCCAGGAGCTACAAAGTTTTTTGTTCTCTTATCTTTGTTGTGCATTCTTTTGTATCATCAGGTATTTTGCTTTCTTCGGGTGACCCAGTTGACGGATGGAATTCTGGCTGCTTGGTACATTACCTTGTGTGTTTTATCTGACAGTCAAAAAGATTTTTTCAGAAATGTGCAGCTGTCTAGGCCTAAGCCTCTTTGATGGCTTTGAATATTGCTGTGTGGCTCTCTGTGTGGTCTTGATGCTGCACGAAAGAAATGTTTCTTAGAACAATTGATTCATGACACTTCTACTTGGGAGCACTGAGTACTTACCATCGCATTAGGTTATGTAAAGGTATTGCTTGAATTACTCTTCTGTGTAAGGTTTCTATATAAATAGATTATTGTGTTGCTTGTTATTCTTTGTGATGCAAGTAACTAGTAAAAAGCAGTTATGTTGATATTTACTACATGCTGCTAGTAGGATTGTGAAGGGCATGTTTCTCTCTTTAGAGTTAATATTTAGCACTTTTCACTGGACTCAGGTGTAGCCATTTCAGAACTTCATAACATCTTATTTGCAACTGTTTAAGAATGTAGACACTGCAAATCGTGTCATTCAGAAGCTGAGTGTCTACTGGAATCTAAACTGTAGAACACTGGTACTGTAACATGCATTAGACTTGTAGTTAAAACTTGTTAAATGTCCAAACTGACTGTGGATGTAAAGACAAACCTGCTGTGTACATCTCCCAAATTATGTCATAGTCTGTGTTTGGCACTTGAATTAAACAATTTATAATTTTAAGCCAGCTGTGGAAAATTATATGTGGCTGCCCTCTTTAAAGTACAAAAACCGTGGTGGCTTTTCCTTAATATTTCATGTTTTGTTCAAAAATACCATCAGGAATATCTGTGATATAAAGTACATTTTTAAAATTTCCCATTTGAAAACATCATCATCTGAAATGTTCAATTCATTGTTGTTTGTTATGCATGAAAATAATAAATCTGCATATACTTCTAACAAAAGCATTTCCATTGTTGAATTAGAAGATTGAACTGGAGTGTTCTATATTGCACCTCCTATATATGTCAATATTATTATTTTATTACTCTCCCCTATCATGAAAGACTTCTGGAGGAACCAGCGTAAATGATTCACCACCTGTAACAAAAACTAAATCAGAAATGTATCTAGTTATTTTAAATAAATGTATTTCGGATGGAAATACTTATTTTCAAACTGGCTGTTGTGTGCTGACTATAGGCTTTGCATTTGCATTCTCTCGGTATCTAGAGCTTTTTCTGCGGATGACACAGACGTTAAAAAAAAAATCTACACAGGTAAACAAAATTACTAACCTTCGATGTTTGTGCCTTCCATCAGTACTCTGAAATCATCTTCCAAAATATTTATCACTTTCTCCATTCATCACGGGTGTTTCTGGTGGGGTCCGTGGATGGATGTTTTTGACGACATCGAAATGAAATTATGGAAGATCTTAAATCCGCTCATTTCTTTCTTATTTCATCTTTATCTTTTTCTGGTAAAGCCTCTTCTTCTCCCTGGTAACCTCCTCGATTAAGACTAATAGTTCGCTGTCGCACATCTCTCCTTCGTTTCAACCATGGTGTGCAGACGAATTTCGCGGCTCGGCACCATCGCTGTAGCGCAGTTTTCATTGGTGGAATATACGGTTGGCAAGGGAAGCCTCGGCCGCTCCCGGACGAATTTATTTATATCGCTGACCTCGACCGCCGCGCTGACCTGACCCGTTTCTCAGCTAAGCAAGGGGCTGAGCTCGCTCATGCAACAGGCTTGAGACCGCGAACTTAGCCAAGACGAAAAGCGAGTTAAGCAAGGCATCTTAAGACGAAAAGTTAAGACCGCCTATGCACCGGAGCCCAGGAGGACGAAAACTCTTTAAGAAATGTGTCCCCATCTGAAAGGACGGATCTGTAAAAAAATTCGAATCTTAAGAAAGGTAATAACATAGAGATGCTTGATTCTTGATACTTGATTGTGTAGTCTTTCGTTGTCTGGAGATAAATTCTAAGCTTTTCGTTAAAACTCTTGCAATTAAGTAGATGTGGAATGTGGAGGAGCAGGGTCTGGAACAAAATATTTTAATAAAAATTTATAGTAGCTCACCGAGACAGGTAGAGTTCTGTGCTTAGCAATAAAATAAGATATCTTTCTTCTCACCTTTCACCAGTCAGTGGCTGTAGGGTTGGTTGTAGTGACTAGAAACCTGTTGACGCTGTCGTGAAATCAAGACATAGTCCTCAGTTTTCTTCTTGGTGTGACTCCTGTTCTAGATCATCCTACATCGCTGGAGAAATAAATCCATTCTCTAAATGTAGCTTTATACTGTAGAACTGTGTTGTCTGCGTGAATGCCTTGAGCGAAGAGAGACAGAGATACATTTCCGACCAATAAGATGCCAGATAGCCAAGCTCCATTGACAGATAATGGATGGAAAATTAAATGGAAACTTACATTTTGATGCGATCAGATGGATTAGAACGTGTTTCGTTTCCTGGCGATAATAAACTGAAAACTCACAGGTCACGTGCTTCTGACGTGAGTCACGTTCCAGCCATGCGCTGGCAAAGAGGGTCAGCCACACGACTTCGAGCCTAGTTTACGCAAAATCTGAGATAAATAAAATACATTTTTAACAACTATGATGAAGAACAATGGAGATACTTTATTAGTATATGTTCTTTGGATTACTCACTCTTTCTCTCGTAAATATAAAGACGGTGATAGATAAAAAGAAACGAGACCTGTGATGACGCAGACCGACAGATGAGAAAGAAAAGATAAAAGTGAAGGGAAAATCGTGATACTAGCACGACATCATTGGAACAAGGCTTTCCACAAAGAAATTACCATGAAAAGCCAGAAAGGACGAGAAATGCAAAAAGGACATCCTTGTCATATTTTATGACTGGAACCCCATGATTGGTTTACACGCCTTCCACCCAGGGGCAGAAAAGGCAGGTACATTTTGGGTGAAACCTTTGACAAGCGCCTAAGACTCCTACAATTTGCTCAAAGCCACCGACTTACCGCAGCCAATTCCCTACATCCTCACAAGGAATCTAGGACAACAACCTGGCACCAAGGAGCTGACAATGGCAATGACCATAACTTTATCCTAGAGCACTTAAAGTTGAATGTGAAGGTCAGCCCTCAAATTTACCTTAATTTGGAGAAGCTGCAATTCTCGAGCGCTGCGAGGAACTTTAAACACCAGATAATTTATCTGCCCAGAGCAGGGGGACTGTGATGTAGACATAAAAAGAGCTTCTTTTTGACAGTCCAAGAAGTGCCAGGACGGTTAAAGAAGACGAAACAATCCTGGGTCAAGAATGACATCCTTGACCTCCTTGAAGAGGGACTTGAAAAACAAGAGGAAAAAATAACCCTGAAGTACAAGAAAGTTGCTTGCAATATCAGCAAAGGGATGAAGACATCTGTAAAGACCTTGTACCGAGAACCAGTGCCAGGCCATGTAAACGAGAATTTCCTTGCTTGACAGCAAAGAGGCCGACCATCTACTGAAGACTTTCCCAAGACAAGTCAATACAAGACTTCAGTCACCGAAGACAGCAATGGCCACCTTCTCACAAAAGCATTGCTGTACTTAACAGATGGAGTGAATGGTACCTACATTCGCCAACATGTACCTAGAGCATCCTTTAAACCTCACCCAGCTAGGAACCAGCGAGCCTGCAGACCTCTCAGTCCTGCTGGAAAAGGTGGAGAACGTGACACAGTCTGTAGGGAGAAAAGTCTTCTGGCATTAACAAAGTTCCAGCTGAGCCGCTCCATCAAAGACCCTTACTTTCATGTGCCAGATAATCGTAGAATCCATTAAAGGATCTGCAAATAGTTCTCCAAAGAATAGATACATTTACTGGTCGTACCCCCTTCAGAAGTAAACGCTAAGAGGGTAAAAAACTAGAGAATCATTAGTTAAAACCCAAATAACTTGCTGTAAATAACACAAAATCAACACCAACACTCCTCGAAGACCTGCTGGCAAAAGAAGAGGCTGGCTTTAGTTCAGACGGGCGTACAGTTAAATATAAATTTTCACATCCTAACAGAACAAATATCTACAACATCAGCGGAATCTTTTCCAAACGTAATAGACTTTCAAAGAGCATTTTACATAGTCTAGCACAAGTGACTGTGGTATATGATGATGCTAAAAATTTAACATCGAAGAGGGTCTCGTTCAAATCGTCGAGATGTTGTCCAAGAGCTCTATGATCGCAGAATTAATGGACACTCAAATGTGAACTTTGTTTTACACAATAGTAAGAATACGTTTCTAGACCTTTTTGAGAAGATGATATGAGAAGTCCCTTAATGACCATCAGACCACCATTTCAATCGGTGGAAGGTCCTCACGCAACATCAAAATGGCCACCATTTTCAAAGATGGCCGTTCCACCCACACGTTGTCATCAGGATCACCTCCGCAACTACTCAAAGGCCAGACTGGACAGAAAGTAGCGCAGCAATGCCATCGAGTTTGCTACAAGAACAGACTGTACACGTACATAGTCTTGTAAACTATTTCAAATAATCCAGATGTACGAATGTGAGATCTGGACTCTGCTTGCCGATACGAACAAGAGAATACAGACATTCGACACAATTGCCCGAGGAGGCTGCTCTGAATTACTTACATGGAACACGAAACCAATGATTTTGTACGGAATATATATATATGTGTGTCTTATTCCATCCTACTCCTTTCCTACACCCTTGGCTGAAAACTAAATAGACAATGACCCAGCACCGACTATGGCAAATAAGGAGATCGACCAGGCAATCAAAATTAGAGAGAATCTCCAGAGAAATGGAGACTGATTACTCCCCCCAAAAAGCCAACGGTTGAGGGAAATGTTTGTAACGAAAACCCGGACTAAGGAGGGCGAGGGAACGATTGCTGAAGGAAAATAACGAGCTCTGCCTTAGAAGGCCATTAACTTGTTTACGACAAGTAAAAACAAAGTTCTAAAAGTCGTCAACCAGCCAATTTCTTTGATGATTGCATTTTTCGTCCATTTTCTTCTTCGTGTTGTTTGTTTTAAATACCTCCAGCCATCGGGTGGTCAGTCACTCCCCCAAACCCAACTCCCTCTCCCGTGTAGCAATCAGCCGACCATCTGTCCAAACATTAATTCTGCAAGTAGTTTTTCTTTCTCGAAACAATTCTTATTCTTTACAGAATGGAATGTTTGTGCGTCGCACCAGTGCTGGAGCTAATTTTATCTTGTCCATAATTCAATATTTACCTAGACCAGCTTGTGGTAGGGTTGGTTCATAGGTCCCTGCTATAATTAAAATAAATACATCGCACTCACGAAAAAACGTGTGTAAACATATCTGGATATAGCAGGGTGAATAATGCAAGAAGAGAATAGATACATGAAAGGTGAGCATGTGTCAAAAATACATCTGCCCTCAGAATGAACACTGCAGGACATCATTCTGAAGACATCATGGTAATTTTAGGCAATGCTGTTTAACTATTAGTGTGCTATTTTACAAAGGTTAGAAGATCTGGTTCACGTCTGAATAATTAAACTAGAAATTATGTTCGCCTCTTTTTATAATTCTGAAACACGTATGCACACCCACACCACACCACAGGTGAGCACGCATTATCAAACGTTCACCACTCGACTCACTTGCGCAAGCAGCCAGACACAATTTATAAGAGAATTTTAATAAAAGCTCCAATCAAATGGAGAAAGTCAACACTAACATTTCTATATTTTTCAAAGATATAAACGACTTAGGAAACGAACTTTGCAACTCGAAGGAGCTATACATGAAGTGAGTACCGAGTGTATAGATGCCAAGACAGCTGTATCTGTCTTAGAGAACGAACTGGAGGAATCAGACAAACAGTTCAATGACAAGCTGGATCAACTAGAAATGACATCTCGAGGAGAAAGTCTAACATTCATTAGGATTCCTGAGTCCACAGCTGAGTCATTCATTGAGTGAGATATTTATTTGACAGAGCTGCATTCCTCAAACATCATGGTGGCTAACGGACAGTATCCGTTAACATCGTATAGGGCAGCGGCGTAGACACACATTCCACGACCGATGATCGTCAAGTTCTGTCAGTGGTGGACACAATGCTCATAATCAAGGAAGGAAGAAAAAAAAGTGAAATGAATGAAAGTGGCCAGTGACTTAACGGTACGACAGCAACAGGCAGTAAGAGTACCGGGATACTTCAAAGGAGGAAGGCTAGTTGTTTGATCTACAACTGATGGAAGACTGGGGGACAACAGTTGTTCAGAGGGGAGGAATAACATCTCAAGTACAGGAGGTGTAACAAGAGCAGTTGCACCAAGTTATGCAGAGACTGTCCTTGGATCGACGCAACAAGAACGACAACGAACTTTCCACGACCTTTAGGATCTAGGTAACGGAAATACCAACCAACAGCAGCCAGACAAATAATTAACTAGACAGGAACCCTGGACGTCAACAGAAAAACTGCCGGCTAGCACGGCATGTAGTAGTATGCCAGTACCCACCAGCACGAGCAGCGCATAAACACTGATGTTCACCGGGAACTCGAACTCTTACCCAATCTACTAGCACCTCAAGAGTATTCGAGAATGGACAAAAGCGGTTGACAGATGGACAAAACTCTCGACCGTCACCATGTTCTACTTCACAGCCTCACAGTCACTTCAGTGGGGCTAGTAAAGCTCTTAAACCACATGAGTGTGGCCGAGTGTGATACAGAAATAAGTGGTTCATTAGTTGATGATACCATGGTTACTCATTCTGTCTCTATTAACAAGCTTGTGGAGAGACGCGTGTGTTTCCTGGCTTATAGAAGGCTTTATGGATATTTTTGAGCCTGATATGAGTCCTTACATTTCTAAATTCCGTTTTGCACTTTTGGTTTAAACTTTTCCAGTAGCCTTTACAACTTTCATCCTTCCATTTCACGACTTATAAAGTTGTCATCTATCAATAACTCGAGGCTCTCTGGTGGTTGTATATTTCTTGTCAGGAAGAACCCAGTACCTGAGTTGAATAAATTAGAACTGAATACGATAACTTAATCTACTTAATCACATCTCTTAGGTTCATCTGCAGATATCATGGTGATAGGTTCTTACCTGACACCTACTGACTGTCCTTTCTAGAATGAGAGGGAAATATCTAATGGAATATCCCTGTTAAAAATGTATCTGCTTGATCTCTTTGAACGTTTTGGTGACCATTACCATCTGTTTATGAAAGTCTAATTTCTTTTCCTCTGTTTTTTTTCTTTCATTTCTACTTCGCCTGCGTTTGTGCGTGTGCGTGTGTGATTGATTCAGTTGCTGTTATAATAAAAACAATTATTTTAACAAACTTTCACTAATTTGTAAACTTCCCGTATTTGTTTTTGTTTGCTCGTGGAAGTATTATATTTAAATTAAGCATTGCAAGTACCTGCGGATTGTTTGGATGTGCCGAGCCAGCACAAAGCTGAGCAGAATACGTTGTGGTCACATACATCAATGTCGACCTGACATTTATCGCAGTTCGCATCATCCCGTTGAGCGCTGTAATCAATGTTTTATTATCACAGAACACTCCAATCAGTGTTTTATGATCAAGGAGCGCCGTGATCAATGGGCAATAATAGAAGCCTGATTTCCAGGAGCGCATACTTATGATCAGCAACAAAAGAAACATTTATTTTTAACTTTGCTTTAAAATGATTTTATATTTTCGATTTCCGCGATGGTTTGGGATGGAAATGAGCGAATTGATAATCTCAGCTCTTTGTTATTCCATGACTCATATTTCATAGTCGGCTGGAGACAATTTCGTTGGGAATAGGAATGAGAAAATCATGCAGTGCTTCATCTTGTGACAAAAATCTGTACTTAATTTCAAAGTGTTCAGTCTTACAAACATTCAGGTCCTGACGTCCTATCCTTCACCTTATAAAGCCAAGGAAGCATCACTAGGAGCAAAAATGTCAATTGTTTTTAAAGGGAGAAGATGCAGGAGGTTCTTCCGGACATTCAACAAAGACAACAATGGAGTTGAGATGATGGCGTATTTCATCATTTTCATCACCGTGTTACATAACACAAAATATCGTGCTCGTCTTTCTCAGGATTTGTTTTCATAGTTTAATTTAATTTCATAAAGGGGAAAAATAGTAGAGTAGTAGAAAAAGTATCAGAATAAAAGTAGTAGAAGTACAGATGAAGTAGTAGTAGAAGTAGTTGTAAGAGAAATAGCAGAAAAAGTAGAAGAAGAAAGAGAAGGTATAAGAGATGATGAAGCAGGGAAGATAGTCTTTTTTAGTTCAAGTCAAGAGCGAGCTTAATGCTGTCGAGCTGAGACATTGTCTCCAAGCATGAAATTCATTTTTACTCGGCCATATTTCACGGCTGAGGCATGGGCGAAGTGTCCAGGGTGTGTGCCTTTCTGGCTTCTAGCTCGGTGGTCAGAAGAGGGTGGCCATGGTCTTCCGCTCTCTCCTGCAATAACTGTAAAAGCGCATGCGCGTTTTCAGGGGAGATTACTTTGTCCCGGCCACTTCTATCCATCACTCATCCAGAGAATTTCTTGGGGTTGCATCCTATGTAGACATGAGAATCTTGTTAACCTAGTCAAATGTCTGAGAAATTTGGCGGAGAACCGCACAACACATTTAGTAGAGAGGAGAGTAGAGTCAGGGGAGCTTCTTGGTTTTCTGCTAAAAACGGGATTGGGGAAAATATCATGATGGACACCAGGAGTGAGGACGAACCACACCCACACGAGAGAATAAAGCCTTACACTTTGCAGGCGTCTCGCCTCTTTCCAGCAAAAGTTTTACTTAGATGAACTTGCTGCTCCGCTCTCTTCATGATGTCGCTCTATATGATGTCCACCAACATATTTTTCACCAAACTATGAACATTACACAAGTTGCAGACCTGTTTGCCATCACTGTGAGCATCAGTGAGAGGCGACCCTTTCTCCCTCGCGCACGTGCACACACAATCAATGTAGTTACTCTTTAACTCTTTCTTTTTTTAAATTCCCTGCCTAGCTAATGGTTACTTTACTTATTTCTTTAGCCCCATTTTTGTTCAAATTAAGTAAATATTTGTCATCACTTACTATAAAAAATGTACAAATACCACAAAGAAGAAAACTAGTTAAATGCCAGTCATAACTAATGGAGATGTGTGCGGAGCGTTACGAAGTGTAATAAAGAATAATACCGAGTATTTGTTAAATAAGACACGTGAGAGATAGATAGAGAGAGAACTAGGAGGGAGAGTATGATAGAAAAGTCTAAATCTCTAATATATTTCATTTGTTATAAGAAATAGACATACACCAGCAGTGCTTACTTTCCTAACAGTCAGATCTTATTTAATGTTGTGGTAATACTCCTGTCTTCTCCATTTTATTATAGCACACATCACAGTTAAATCTTGATAAAGTGGACAATAGAACAGAAAGATGAACTTCAGTGTCTGGCGAAACTGAGTGCATTCTAACATCGAGGATAAAGTGCTATTGTTCAGTAGCCTATAAATTTAGAATCTTATACCATTTTCGTCTTGAATTTCAGTTACAGATATCTCGTAGCAGCAATCTTGATGGCCTCCAACTCCTACGTCTGTACTTTATTGTCGTCAGGCACTGGAAGACATACATAGCTCTACCTTTGTCAGGTGACTAGGTCTTTGGCATAGTTCCAGACTGCACTGAAGGCTTCTGTCATCAGTATGTGTCGCAACATGATGAAAATGACGGCGACGGCGACGACAACGACGATGATGATATGAAGATGATTGAAAATATATAGAACTTCCTTTCGACCGTATTCCTCCAATTGCCAACTGTAATTTTGTAAGTACGAATTTTACACTTTAAAAGAAAACCATAAAAAACTGTTTATTTTTACAGTTTGCGGATGTGAGACCACTCCGCGTTATGCAATGGCGAGCGGCTGAGAGAGTGGCAAAGGTTCCGACAAAGTCTGTTGCTCTTTACCGAGCTATTTGTGGTCGCAACATCAACAACCGGCCTTCAAGTCGCCCACGCACAAAAATCACATTTATTTCGAACTTGGCTATGTGACCTTCAGTTTTCTCCTCTGTGTGGGTGTTTAGAAATATGGAATCTGTGAGTGTTTAATTGTGTTTGCGTGTGCGTGTGTGTGTTTTTCTGAATGTTGAATTAAAGGCTTTATTTGTAGCCACACACATACACGTCCGCGCGTGCAAATACACACACGTACGTTTTAAACCTGTTTGAAATTTAAAGCGCAAAACTCTTCAACAGTTCTGTCATAACAGTAGAAGTCATTTTTTAAAGAATATTTCTGTTAATCTTTTGTACAAGGATAATTAAATGCGGCTCATTTAATTACTGTTTTATTTCACTACACATTTCTAGTGTAAATCTTGATAAGGTGAGCAATATCTCGAGAAATAATGACGACTATGACGACGACGACGATGATGATGATGGAGTAGTAGTATATTTCTCTTCACTAACGTCTTCATGGCAGTCGCAGAAACTCTGCTTTCGTTCGCCCACACACAAAGAAGAGCTTATATCTCAAAGTTGTAAATGTTGGGCATGTTTACTACCTTTGCTGATTTGACTACTCTTCATGCTCCTTGCAAACTATGGGTTCTCTTCGTGTGTGTGTGGACGTACGCTCGCGCAAACGTGTGTGTATGCCTGCTGTTTGTACTGTGTCCTTTTGATTTGTTGAGTTCTCAGCTGGGAAATAAAACACAATAACAACAGCAGCAGCAACAACAACAAGTGACTACAAACTTATTTATGAAGCTGTTTTTAACGCCAAACCCTCAACATTTAAGATGTGGAGGCGGCCGCGAAGCATTGATTGTAAAGTAAATGTTAGCCTGCTTCCTCTCGCGAGAACTGCGATTTAATGGTCTTTAAAACAGAGCTTTAAGATCAAGTTTATGAGGGAAAACAGCTGTCTCATGACATTCTCCTAATGAGATCGACATTTCCACCAATGCAACACTTTTTTGTACTGTGACTTTGAGAATTGTGGCAATATTGTTAGAATGTCACAGGTGTGTGTGTGGGGTTATTTCCCAACAGTCAAGCACGCATTGTTGAAGATGCTCAGAAGTCAGAAAAAGGCTTGAAAAACGACATGAGGATGAGCAATATCATATCTCATTTCAAGAACGTTGCCCTGATAGCTTTGCGAAAACCACAGACAGAAAAGAGGAAAAAAGTCAAAGTCAAGAGATATTATGTTTTCACAGGAAGACAGGTACAGAGCTTTAATACATTATGGTTGGTGGAAAGACAATGCGTATGCTGTGAGTGAGAAAGAAAGAAGAGAAAGCCGTTTTTAGAAGGTTGCTCCTTTCTCTGAGGTTCTGATTATAGACTAGTGAGTTAAATTTTTTTTCTTCTGATTGGATAAATCTCAGTACGATACCCCATCTCCTTCTGTTTTTTTAGCTATATGTACCAACATTAGGTGCACAGTAATAGGGACATGCTGCCAGATCTTAAGTGTCTGAGGTCTTCAAAAGAATCCATGATGTATCCTAATGGCCATGTTGTAGACACCTTTCTGTGCATGGTGATGTTTGTATGCGTGTACCTCAAGAACAAAAGTTAAAGGTTATTTCATTCATACCGACCTTCATCCAATCATTACCTGAAAAACTTCTTGTACCACGATAGTCCTGTAAACGTTGGGGTGTGTTTCTGTGCTACAAAAGCAAGCACGAGCTAAACATACTTTTTGAAAGAACACTTATAAAACTTTTCTAGTTATTTCAATTCAGGGGATGACACTGCTTCTGACGTAGGCTGAGAGAGAGAGAGAGAAAGAGAGATCGACCAATCGAAACACATAAATAAATTGAAGAAACACTTGAAGCTTCAAGGGAGATCCTTCATTTGCGAGAAAAAAAGGAAAGCTGACTGGTTGACTCTGCGGGAAGCTTGATTTGTCAAAACACAATTAAAAAATAATTGATTTTATTAAAGCTAGAAAAGTGTCAGAATCTATTTCGCCTTGTATTGTGCAAAGTGGAGTTGACACCAACGTCATGGGCCAGCAAGAAAGGCGCAAAGTTTGCATGAGCATTGAAATATTTGTTTTCTACCAGCTCAGCAATTTTGTGAATTTGTTAAGCCAGTCACGCAGCCAGTCATTTGTTCATTCATTTTTTTCCTGCATATTCAATTTGTTCGTCTCTACTTCATTCTCTTATTCCTTCCTTTAGTCAATCAATTAGCCCATCCCAAAAGAACGGAATAAGAACAGGCTCTGGTAACAAAAGGCAGATGGCGACTACATTTAAAAATAATGTTTCTTTCAAACGTCAAGTGTGAAAGATTCAATCATCATGCCAATCTTTAAATTATATTTTTTGCAGTGCTTTTTTCATGCATTTGTTTCAAAGAATACAGTTGGATATCACAAGAAGTGAGATTTCGCGACATTGCAGATCAGTCGCCATCTTAGCATGTACGCCTCTCTACGTTTAACGTATTTTGCGCTGAGCAAGCCCAGTGAACAACAGTCCGCTGAAAGGGGAGATGACTCCAGACGTGTGGGGATGCCCCAAAAGGGAGAGAATCTACAAGTCATTTTTGTCAGATCTGATGTAATACTGAAGAAAATGTAATATTTTGAGATCTGGTAGGAAAGGGAAGGAATCCAGTCCAGTGAGAACCAGTGCAAGAGGTTATCGCCACCTGCTCTGACCCAACGTCTTCCTGCGAGTATGTGATCACCCTCTTGAGGCCCAGTGCACCGTGACTAGATTTTTCATTTCAGCGTGTAGCAAAGTTTAATGATAACCGAAGGGAAAGCAAATACAATCAATACCAATTTACGAAGCTGCAAGAATCGCAGTCATTAAGCCAGATGTGGGGAGAATTCCGTTAGCGGTGATAGGCCTGCTGATGCAAGACGAATGTGCACAGATAGGGCGGTCACAAAGTTGACATGACCGCTCGCGGGTAAACACGATAAAACACTCGTAAGTCCTTGTGAGGTTCTCAAAGCGGCCAAATACCTGTCCAAAATGGGAATGAGGATGACCGCCGGGTAGCTTTGACTGAGTGGGCTTTGGTGGGTTTGAGGGGGATTTCTGGTGAGGAGAAAAAGAGATCTCTCCCAAGATTGCGGAGGCATGGTAAAGGTTGATGTACAAGCAGGTGATTGGTTCCCGTGGAAAGGACCGTAGTATTTCACAGTTTGAGGTGTAACAACAAGTGCTCATTTGTAAGTGCTTTTACCTAGATATTACTTTTTATTATAAGGGGGTCACGGAGAGTGAAAGGGGGTAAAGAAACGGTGATTCCTGGTAAAAGATGTCATGAGCGAGTATCCTCAGATGTGATGTGAACCCAGGCTATTTTGCTTCTCATTAACTACAGTGGTGACAAGCAAGTGTTGTACGCTTGCAGAGTGCGTGACAAAGGGCTCACCATCCCGAAGAAGCTGCAATTGCGCAAACTAATTACCAACCTACAGCCAATCACACCATCCCGCACATCCAATCTCGTCATCCCACTCTGCTGATTTGTCCACAAACTGCTTGAGCATCCTGTGCACGTGCAGCTTATGTCAAGACCAATGAATACGTCTCACGAAAGTAAAAAAAAAAAAATTGAGGACTGAGGAGGAAAAAAAATGATACTGCCGTTAAAATCCTGAGGATTTATATCTGATCTACTGAGTTTCTCTCTCTGTCGCAGGGCTTTAGCTGTCAACGACCCCTGCAGGAGAGGCAGACACGCAAACGTATTGATCAAGAGCTTAGGAAACCTCGCCTTGACAGCTTAACGGTCTCAAATGTTTACACCTTTGTGATTATCTCCCTTTTCTGTTGCTGTCCCTTGTTTGTGTTGGCGTATGTCTGGGTTAATCAGCATCTTTGCGACCCGTTCTATTAGTGCACATTAGGCCAGGAAACTGCTGCCAACTGCTGGGCCGATTTGAGCTTCTTCTTCTCGTCCACCTTATTTACTTTACTTTCTTTTCCCCTTTTAACCATTATTTTCAATTTTCTGTTTAAGGTTTTTTTTTCTGGAGTAATTTTTGTTCAAGTTTACATGTTGGAGACAATTTTTACTCGTGGAAGTAATCTTCTTCCACTTAAGTACAAGCAACTTGCCGAGAAGAAACAAAAAGCACCAAGACATGGATATTGCTCTTCCCCTTTCGGAATAGGGTGTGACTTTTGCTAGGACGTCCACGAGTACCGAATATGATCATATGTAGAAGGTAAGCCCTTCAGAAATTGGGCCACACAAACACTAGAAGACGTTGAAGGAACGACAGACGGGTGGGTAAGACTCATGCATTCCTGTGTTCTTTTCGGAGAAGCCAAGAGCAAAGCTTGAAGTCTAAAGGGGCACGAAAACAGTTTAGACAGTTCCCTCCTAAAAACAATCGTCGACAATCTTTCCCTGCCAATATACAGACAGCATTAGCATGGGAAATGCTGGAAAGATGTGTTACCACACAGCAGAGACATGTAAATAGCTTTTAAGTACACTGAAGTGACTGGGTGGAGGCAGGGGGCGGGTAGATGCTAGATCAAGAGGTGTAGCATACCCGAGGAAAGCTGGTGAGAACAAGATTACAAATTGATGATAGATGCCGCGTTGGTTGTGTATTAACTTTATCTATCGGAGCCATTCATTGCTGCGGAATAACGAATGAAGTGGGTGCCTTTCAAGTGGCTCTCCAAACAGTTATTTTCTCTCACAGCTTCGACGAAAACATCGTTTGTCATATTTAGAAGCCGAGCGGGAAGATCTCATCACGTATTTTTTTTCATTCCTTAATATTTAGCTGTTTGCACAAAGCTCTTCAACCTTTAGCATTCCTCCTGTGTAACTGAAATATTGCATGAAAATTCCTCTCTTCTTTCTTTCTTCTATTTATTCTTTTTCTCTTTTTGTCCATCCTTTTCATTCGTTCATTTATCATTTCTTTTTTCCGTCCTTGTCATCGTTTTTTCTTTCTCGTGATTTACATTTTGTATTTAAAACATTTAAAAGGGGCATAGATATTAAGAAGGAAACTATCTCTACTCGATAGTTAGCGTATTTATCGATACGCTTATTTTGTTCCACAGTTTGTATCCTTACGATGTCAGTCCTCTCTTTTATCATATAGTTAACGTCTTCAAGTTATTCAAAAATCGAGTGTCGTTAACGCATACGAATAGCCTAGAGAAACGTGTCATAAATTAGTGTCTTTGAAATAAATTACACTGTAACACTCACACTACTCAAAAACTAGCATCTGCATGTAGCTGTGAATAAAGCGACGTCGACTGCGCCAGACGCAAGATATCAACCTCTGCGCCATCGGGGCAGACGCTGACGTATCAAGGTGTTTCGTCAGACTTGTCTCTCTGTTGACGGTTGTTGTTGTGGTTGACGCACACATGCACGATGGCGCGCTCTACTTCGTCCAGTCGCTCGAGCTTGGACTGCAGGCTCTCGCGCAGGTCGTGAGTGGCTTTCAGCGGCATGTCCTCGCTGACCACGATCTCCACCTCCACCAGCAGTCGGGTGCCGCAGTGGTAGGCTTTGATGGTGTCCAGCTGCAGTATCAGGGGGCTGTGGTTCAGACACAGCCACGTCAACTGGCTCAGAATCTCGGGCTCCGCCTTCCTCCCGGTCAAAAAGTGGATCTGTTCTGAAGGAAAGGACAAAAAAATAATGAAGAGATGAATAGATGAAAGAAAGAAAGAAAGAAAAAAATATGTGAAAGCAAATAGACGAACATAAAGAATTAAAAAAAGCACTTATGGCAGAAAAACAGACAAATTGACAAAAAGAAATAAAAGTAATCAAACAACTCAGTTTACACCAGAAAGGGATTGTTTGCTCCAATTAAACAGAAGAAAAATCCCAATCTACAAATTCAAATTGTTTTTATATTATTAGTTAATGTTAAACATTGCTCATCAGCAACTTATCCCAGACAAGCAGCGCCTTGTTAAAATATCAACTCTCTCAATTATAGATTGGTACAATCCTTTCAAATATTTCAGCTTCTATACTCTTCGGTCGGCGTGTAACTCAAGCAGCCACCTGGCTTACTCCTTGCGAGGATGGTTAAAATAGTCCAACTTTAAAATAAAGCATGCTGAAGTTATAGAGCAAGATTACTTCATGACAAACAAGTATTTCTTAATTGACAGTATACAGGAAGTTTGATGTAATCATATCTGGGGGGAAGCTGGAGAAGAAAGTGTTGAGGAGGGCAAAAGAGGAACAGGGAGGACAAGGACGAGCATCGATTCTGTCAGTGGCAGTTGTAGAAACAGTTCCTTGAAGAAAAAAAAAATAAGAATCATTGACAGTTCTCTCCTTTCCCGTCCAAGAAATATTGGCAGACCATTGGACGATATCTTTATAGCAATGTCAGTGAACTAGTTAAGAGGGAAGAGTGAGAGAGAGAATGAAAGGAGACAGAATGAGTGAGAAAGAGAGGTAAGGAATTTGTGCGCCCACACATTACCAACAAAGTACTTCATAAATACTTTCTGCCTAGCTAAATTTGATTTTTTTGTGATTGCAAAAGAGAGACTATCAGGAAGATAAGGCCACGTAAACACATTAATGAGGTGTGCATGCAAGCCAACACACACACACAACGTGTCAAAGAGAGAGAGAGACGGGAAAGGCGAAAGTAAGGATAGTCACCTGCACCCGTGTTCCACCAGCTGGCAAAGATATAGACTGCTGTGAGCGCTGCACCGATAGGATCGACATAAACCACATTCTTCTCTCCGGAAATCTTCACAAACTGCTGAGAGCCTTGTGTGAATGATAAACACACGACCGCGCACTCACACACATACAAACAGACAAGCGCACACACACACACACAAAAACAAGCAAACACACACAAGCTCGCACATGCATAGTCACAAAACCATATAAAATTGAATACGCCTGCAAACAAAATCCATGCAAAACTAAAAGCGAGGGTGATAATGATAAAAGAACGATTACAACTTTAAGTCAATGATTAATGGGTTTGTAGATGAAATATTGATGACAAACGATCTTCGGATGGTAAAGCAGATGTTTATCAATCAACTTGTCAGTAGCACAGTCGGCTGAACAAAACAAAAGTGTGACATAAATGCAACGATAAATAACTATTCATAAAGGCTATTGTACATGCGACAGGATGTAGACTGTAAGTATTTCTATCATCACATGCAGGTAGACAGACAGACCTATGTACAGACCTATGTAGCCGCACAGCAGGGCCCCGGTGTTGGAGATGGTGTCGTTCCGGTGATCCTGCATGAGGACCTTCAGCGAGGAAGAAGTGCTGCCGTAGTGATGCTTAACCATGTAACACACGAGGAACAGCGAAGAATTTGATTGCTGGAACAGATAAAAATAAGAGAAGAAATTGTTGCTTGGTGATCACGCAAAATAACTATAGTATGACAGAGTGAAACGATGGAAATAGCGAGAAGTTGACTGATGAAAACGACAAAAACAGCAAGAGTAAAAACTACTGAAACCGAAAGGAACAAAAGAAACGACAATAAGGAGACAAAGAAAACTAATAACAGTATTTGATAGCTCGCTTGTTATGCGCGCACGTGTGTGTGGTGGCATCCCGCTGTACATGATAACAATGTCAATACTTATGCATATTGTAGGACCTTTAAAAATGAGGAGAAAAAGACACGCATTGCTCGAGACAGCCGTTTAATAAATGATTATATATTAATGACAAAGCTAACAGCCATAAAGGGATAATGCATTATATGTTTAAAGGACTTGACATTCAAAAATGAGATAAAGGAGCATAGCCATGCTTGATTATGTCCCCTTAAAAGCTCTTTCAGCTTGGTTTAATCAACAATTTTTTTTGTGATTTTGCAGAGATTTTGTCGATGTTAAAATAATTCCCGGAAGGATTTCTTTATAAGATTCACACACTCTAACGTGAAGCTGCTGTCTAAAACAGTTTCTCACCACCGAAGAACGCCGCCCCACTGACCTACGACTGTGCAGGTGATGGCCACAGTGACAGAGTCAAACTCCGGCACATTGCCGAGGTCCTTGGCGAAAAGCACCGCCCTTTCCACCGACTGCCAGATGAGCTGCAGAGAGGCCATCGACATCAACACTGACAGCAGGAAGATGGCCAGCGGCTCCAGGCGGCGCCGACCTGCAGACAAGAAGAAAAGACCATCCTCTTCCCTTGGTGATTCCAGCCGCGAGGTACTGTTATTGCTGAGGCCATTGGGCCCTAACAGGTGGGTGACATTACAATGACGATGACACACACACACACAAGCTATTCATAACAAGAAAAAATTCAAATTTAGAAAAAAGTATCCTGCAGTCTTCCAACACAAAACCGTCCACTTTCCTCACTACGCAGCTTTATGGAAATCAGATGTTGGCAGAATTTAGTCTCCGCTACGCCAGAGCTTACTTCTTCAGGTACTTACTCTTTAGAGGAAGTTGAATTGATATACCTAACAACCTGGACTAGCGAAGGATTGGTAAATGATCCAGGACGTGAACAGTGGAGGGAACTGGTGGTGATGAGGAGCTACCTAGGGAGCGATGGGTTTTCCACGTTCCTTATACCCAATCACAATTGCCATGTAACATTTGTTTCTATGCAGTCTCAACAAGAAAGTCACATAGGTATGAACATTTGAAAGCTCCTGCGTAGCATTGGCTTACCAAAAGGGTAGAGATGATAGTCTGTCTTTTGTACAGCTTGAGACGTGTACCAGATGATAATGCCGGACAAGAGGTCGAAGCTAGAGTCTACCACGCTGGATATCACCGAGATAGAGCCTGACTTTACAGATGCTATCGACTTGATCACCAGCAAAACCTGCCATGTCAACAGAAAACCAGACTGACATCGATCTGTTATTTCTTTTGTCTGTTGGATGATACGTGCACACTTGTTTACGACATTTCATTAAAACCATTACACGCATTAACCGGAAATATCAAATCGAACCACTCAAAAAAAAAAAAAAAAAAAAAAAAAAAAAAATGGCAACGAAGCACGTAAATCCCAATTATTCTAAAGCAAAAGGTTGGCTAATAAATTTCAGTGGAAAACTTATTTTCCAAAAAGGTAATCGACGTAAAATTGTACCTGTTAACTGTTGCCTGTTAATACAACTTAATTAATTAATACAACTAAACATATTACTAAAGAAAGCAATACTAAGAAACAATAAGGTCATCATCTGTAACGGGAAGATACGAGAAGCGTCCAATAATCATGCAAAATAAAAATTGAAAGTTTAAAAACTGTTGGAAAAAGATCAGGTGTTAGAAATATTCTGACAAAATTTGCGAAAAAAGAGAGTTGCGACAACCGCAGCGTCGTCATGGCTTCGTCGTCAAGCTTGGTCTGGTCGCGTGCATCTTCGTGCTGGAGTCTTTCGAGGTCCTCATATGCTTCGATCAGAGCTAGCTGTTTCTGATAGTACTTTCTGTCTGACACAGTGAAAACCAAAGCAACTGAAAAACTCAAGAAAAAAAAGTATAAAATGTTCGATCTATAGCATACTCTGTCGTACCAGATAATGAAATTATGACCGCGTAAAAAATGTGGGACATGGTGAGAGGCAGGGTTGTCCATGGGACATATTTCTATCCCCATCCCATCCCATGTAATTTATGCTGTCCAATCCCACGGGACGTTCCCATGGGATTCCATGGACAATCCTATGGTGAAAACCACTTTTCGGCTTTTGTTCTATAATTCCTGCTACTTCACATACAATAGATATTCAGAGGAAAGATTTAAATCCTTTGAATGAAATTAAATTATTTTGCAATATCAAGTATCGACTACCATGGGAAATACAAATGTGTGCTGTCCCGTCCCATCCCATCCCATGGGACGTTTCCCATGGGATTCCCATTCCTATGGACAACACTGGTGAGAGGTCACATTATATGACATAACATTATATATGAAAAATAATACATTTTTATTTAATCAACGGCAAGTATTTGGCAAGAAAATATTCGAGACATTTTACCAGACATTTTACCAGACATTTTACTCTTTCTTAAATGTTGTTTGTCTCCGTTTGAATTTTGCATGCTGGAGAAAGACAAATAAATCGTCTGGAAACTGACCTGACGACGGTACAGTTGAGGTACTCACCTTACTTTCCTCGGTAATTTGGAATCTTTCGCTCCTTCAATAAAAGCTTCCTTCTTCCCACTGTACTTCGCCAAAGACATTTTCCAAGGGGCATCTTAGCAAATAAAAGGTTAATTTATTTAGCATTAGCAGAATTCATACACAATAGAACTAAAATGAAAGATATGAGACAGATAAATCATTGTGCATCTTTACGCTTGTCTTACTCCTCTAGTAATGGGAGCTCTGTGCACTGTGAGAAGTACTGCCAGTAATACTTTATACATACAATAATACAAGTAATACTGCCCACAGACCGGCATGCACTCTGTCCTGTACTTCTAGCCAAGCTATGAGAAAACATTCAGTAACACTACCCATGACCACGGTGCTGTGTATAGACAGGGCTGAGCACTGGGTGGCCCTGTCGCTGCTTTGTATCTCTTGTCTAAGCGCGTTTACTGTTCGGTGCACTCCGTGCCCTCTGACGCTCCTCTCCTGATCCCTCCGGGTTCCTACAGGTGTCATGCCCATCATGTCACTTCTTGTCATGACGTGGTGTGGTCAGAAGATTCACTGAACACAAACAGATTATATTATGGTAAAACAATTTTCATAGTTTCAGTAGAAAATAGACAATAAATAACTGTTGAAAAGTTCACACACAGGCACTTGTACGCTCGAGCTTTGAGATAGAGAGAGAGAAAAAAGAGAGAAAGAGCTAGACATAGCAATAGAATGAGAAACAATGCACATATACAATTCTTTTACAGCCTTGTCTTCTTTTAGTAGTCAACGATGTAGTCAAGAGTAGTCAACGACGTGGATAACTAATGTTTTCTCCTCATGAAGAGTCACGGACCAGGACAGCAAGAGGAATGAATCTTGAAGGCATGATCATGTGTCTCGCTGTCACACACGTATTGAAGACGGCTTCATTGTTGACGACAAATACGAATTTCGTCTGATGACGTAGTCAGTCTCTATTTTGACGTCATAGATCGTAAAAAAGTATTCTATTTTTAACTTACACGACGAAGCAATAGCCTAACGCAAGATGATTGGTTATCTACCGATATCTATCAATCCCGATACACTATAAGGTTCGATTCTACACTTTCAAAAATTTTACTTCACATGGTCAAGAAAAAAAAAAAGAAAAAACTTTTACTATAAACAACTATGACTTTTCTGCGGTAGATAAAGAAAAACACATAATAAATAAAAAAATATTAAATCATCCCTATGTTGAGAAACGCAATTAGTGGAAAGTCTCCAACATGGAAGAGATTCACTGACATTCCTGGCGGTACACTCTTCCAGCCGTGCAGACCATGACGGACGTGACAGAGCGTGACAAACCAACGCCAGCATCGAGAATCTCTCGTGACTCTGTTTCACTCTACTGTCCTTGAACTGAAAGTAATTTCAGGTGAAGTCTCACTATTTCATAAAACTTTCTTAAAATCGTTATTAGGTTATCCTACTCATTTTCTTGTTTGAAACTTTGCGTAAGAAAACTTCTCTAATTACTAATTTCAAAATACTAGTGAAAAAAAGATTTTCTCGAAATAGTCTATGGTATTCTGTTTTCTTAATATGCAGATTGTTTAGCACTATAAAGATATTCTGTCTGTGCACTCACAATGAACAGAACAAAAGTGCGCATATGCAATGCTTGCTTGTGTTGTTATGTCATGTCAGAGCGTCTGGTGGCTGATGAGGTCAGAGCCATCATCCAAGCCCACCCAACCATCACAGTGACCGCCTGTATAAACAGATATAACCCTCGCTTCGACCAGGATGATCCTCTAGAGGAAGAAATCTTTGACCGTTACCGACCTCGAAATGCAGACAGAAAGTCTAGAAACTTTTCTTGTGTGTATGGGGGATAAGGGAGGTGTGTCTGTACGAGTAAGTAGCCAATATACCGACATCATCACAAGCTTTCGTGTCTTTGATCACATGCCGTGACCTCACGATATACCTCTTGCCTGCACTGTAAGATTTGCTTTGCTTATTCCAGACATCTGGACGACAACTTCTATCGTTGATGACCCAGAGTGCTCAGAATCCCATGCAAGAACTTCCAACGACTAATACAATGCTAATACTACTTTATTCAAGTTTCTGTTAACTGTTGTTACAGTTTCTTCCATCCAAACGAGTTAGGAATCCATGAATCGAAATGAACAAAACCAGACTGTTAACTAATGCATTTAGTGTCAAAACACTGAAAACACGAACGAATCACTAGTCACCCAAAGTTTTGTGAGAACATTGTTGTCTCGACAGCTTTTGTGGGGAAGTTAAAGGTGTTGAAGTGGACACTCTCATCTTCGGAGACATGTGTATAGATCATAGGACACTGCTAGTCATAGTCAAGCTGACTTCAGATTTTATTGAGCAGAAGGCAGACTTTCGGGTTTATTCAGGTTGACTGACGAATGGAAGTAACTACGACATTGAAACGTGGAAGACTTCTGATTTTAAATATTTTCTCCAACAGACTTCGTGGACTATTAACTTCTTATAAAGTAAAGACAATTACAGAAATTCTTACTTAATTTCTTTGTAGATATATTGGGAGCACCCAGACCTTAAAAATTAGTTTCTATTTATACTAAACAATAGGTTTTTGAAATTAATGAAGTAGGACGTTGGCCTATCTTCAACTGATATCTTGGGTGGAGTTAAAAGCTATTTCCGATAGCAGAATATTCTAGCAAGTGTAACATTTCTGATGAAATACCATCCGCAAAATGGGAGCTTGTGCGCTCAATGAATTCATTTTCTGATGAAAGAGAACTCAGTGACTCTAGAATTCCCTTTCTCTTAATGTAAGAGAAGAGAGAAAGAGAACATCACGTTCAAGTGCGTGGAATATTTCAGCGTATCTTTGTGTTGGTATACCTGTTAGTGCACTTTTCTACCTCTCAGTCACATCAGCTATGTATACTTCATGCATTCAGTAATACTGTCAGTAATATTCCTGATCCCTCTGGGTTCCCTACAGGTATCATGCCAATCATGTCACTTCTTGTCATGAATGGTGTGATCAGGAGTTTAACTTAACAAAAGTAGGTTCTGTAATGTATTACAATTTTAGTAGCTTGAGTAGAAAATGAAAAATAAGAAAACAATTGTAAGGCACTCACACGCATTTGCACACTCAAGTAGAAAGAGAAAGTGATAATAGAAAGCTTGTTAAAGAGCATGAATACTAGAAAAAGAGTTTAGGAGAGAAAAATGTATGTGTATGTATGGAGAATGCTTGTTTGTTTGTTTGTTTGTTTGTTTGTTTGTTTGTTGTGCAGATGACACTATGGGATATCAGAACACCCATGCATGCACACACATGCACACACAATCACATTAGAGAGTATATGAACATATTTATACAACAGCACCACACATGTGCACATCCCATCGCCTGATGTTTTCCATTCAATGTGTTCCATTTCACTTTATATTTATTTACACTTTTTAAGGAAATGAATGTGGAGCCATTTTCACGTGTATATAAGTATATTAAGAAGTGCTGTGTGCACGTACATGTATTTATTAACCTTCAAATCTTCATGCCTGCTCTCTCTCTCTCGCGCTAAACAACCAAAGGGAGACAAGCTGTGTGCGGTGTCTGACAAGTCTTTCACAGTTATCTGCGAGAGCTCAGCAATAAACACCTTAGATGAATGCCAGTGTTGACCCTTTACATTATTAATGAACAGCAGGTTATGTTAGTGAGACATGAATAGGTTGGCATTTCTTACACTACTTCAGATCTCGACTTTGCTGATTTTCATGTTTATTTTCACCTGTTATCTCAACATATCTTTTGTGTGTGTGTATGATGGAGTGTGCATGGGAATGAGAAAGATTGCAGAGAACAGGAAGAAGAAAATAAATAATCAAATAAACAAATGAATGTTACATTTACAAAATACAATTTATTCCTTTGAACAGCCCCTCTTTTAAAGTTAAAGTCCAATTTCTTAACTAAAACTGACAGGGCTTCTGATTACGCAAAAAATTGCGTACAGTACGCATTAAAAGTTTGGAGGACCCCTTCAATTTTCATCAATGGGGTCCCAGGGGACCCCTTCAAATTTGGGCGAAGAACAAATACAAAATTGGGTAAGTGTAGTGTCTGACGTCGTAGACCAACCTATTGTTGTCGTCTGCTGCAAGGCGAGAGTAACTTCCCTGCACTGAGTTTGTTTCCCTTACCAAGAAGAGTTCCATTAAAGGCCGATATCTTCCCACCGGGGGATGAGGGTATCGTCCGTGCCGAGGGAAGGTAGGAGTACACGAGGTGCGGACTGCCATCGGCCAGTCGTCTTCAATTACTGTGGACATCACAGCACTGCCGACTAGCATAGCAATAAATCGTCTCCCTCCCCTCACCCAGTACTTGCGCGGTAGGTCTGAGCGTTGATGCGAAACGACTTCTGTTGAACATTCTGTCGGGTTAGTACTGACATTCTCCATAAACAAACAAAACTAGAATTTATGAAAGAGAAGAAGAATGAACAGCACAAATGACACAAACATAAAAACAACTGAATTGATCGCGTCGGGTTAGATAAGCGAAGAAAGACACAGTGGGGGCGCTATGTTTCGTGAATTGTTGGCCATTTGTAAAAGTTCAAAGATTGGACTCAAACCGAGGTGTACTTTAGGTCAGTCATCGGAGGAATGAACTGAAAGTATTAAATATTATTATCCCCTCTTATGAGTAAAGAAAGATGTAAGGAAGACAAGTTCAGATAGAAGCCGGTTCGCCTCACTTTTCTTAGACCCTACAGCAAGTACTAGTCAGCTGAGAAAGGCGTTTTATTGCTAAATATAGTTTGCAACTGAAACTCGTTTAATTTATTTGTACAGTTTCAAACACCTTCGATCCCCCTTCATCTCATGATTTACGTAACATTCAGAATCCACTGAGTGTCACTGAGCTGTGGGCGCCACGTCATGCCGAGGTTCGCTTTTCTACCTTGCACCAGTTTTTTTTTTTTATCCCAACTTTTATACTTTTAGCAACGTGCCACCTCTCGTTGATGTTTCTTACAACTCTAGTTCTCACTAACTTATTAATTGCCAGGTTATCGAGAACTTGAAATGGCATCGCATTCATACTTTCATACATCCCCACCACCAGGTGCAGCTTATTTAACTTATTTCAAAGATGTTCGTTGACAGCGTGGTTAAATTCATTGCCTTAGAAACGAAAGAAAGTGAGCACCCCAAGTACAATGAGCATAAGCTCATCACAGTTGCACAGACATCATTGACACAGAAATCGCCGTTTCTGACTAGACATTACAGGTGCTTTGTGTGCCCATTTGTTGATTATTTTTTTTCTACATTGTAAAGACCCCTTAGAGTTAGCCTGGGACCCCTTAGAAATCTGAGGAAGGGGTCCCTGGGACCCCAAAGAATTTAGCCTTAGCAGAAGCCCTGACTAAAACCAACACATAAACAGAGCTGTAAAGTAAATGGGAATTTATAAAAGGCCCATATGGACAAATGCTATTGCAGCATAGTCTACACTTTGTCACTACTACTGATGATGATGATGATGATTCATGATCATCGTCATCATCTGCCGCAATACTTTTACAACTTCTCTTAAACATTTTCTCCAACTGACTTTGCTGAGGTATATTGGTAAACTCAGATAGGAATTGACTTTCTGTTCCTACAAAACAATGGGTCGTAGCAATTAGGGGATCAGGGCGTTGGTCTGTGTTCTGCTGATATCTTGGGTGGAGCTAAATAGTGTTTCTGATAGCAGCTTGGTCTAGCGAGTGTGAAGGTTCTGATGAAATGTCATCCGTGAAATATGTGTGTGTGTGTGTGTGAGAGAGAGAGAGAAGACGTTCAATAACTTCTTTATGTCTGAGTAAGCGAGAGTAGCATGTCAGCCTGCACTTTACCTCCCCTCAGTCACAATATCTATGTTTAAAATAGAGAAAGACTGGATAATGTTTTGTGTTGTTTTCGGGCATGAAAAAACAGAAATGATAAAAATATGAAAATAATTAAACTACGAACAAGACACATTGTAATAGAGAATGTTGTGTAAATATTGTTATGCCGAATATTGGGATTGCTTAAAAATTATATGCAGTGGACCGTGAATGGAAAATAGTTTAATTATGAGGGGTAATAAGTGTCTCTTAAAGGAAAAAGCAAGTGAAATAAAAAATTAAATTATAAAATACGCTGGAGTTAGGGTTCATAAAATGTGTTTTGTTCATCGGGAACAAAGTTATGATTGGCTCTTGATGGTGGAATGAGTTAACACATAATGAAAAGGAGCTTTAACATCAATTGTCTTTTCTAATTTGGCAGGAACCCTGATTGTTACTTATATTTTACATTCATATACCTTTTGTATTTTGTATTTTTTCAGTTTATTATTTTGTCTTTATCGAATATAAATCTACAGATATGGTTACACCACTCATTATTTCTAGAGAATACACATTTGTCTACAGTTTCTTGTCGCATTTCAAACTTTATGCGCAATTATGAACAACTTGTAATATTCTTGATTTGTTTCCTGTGGATTATTTTCGGGGGTGGTTTAAAATTAAAAAAACAAAAACAAATTGCAACATCAAGGTGCACGCCATCTCGATCTATTTTTATGTATTAAATGAGTAAACCGACGAGGGAAACATTTAACATCTAATCATACCTACAGACACACACACACACACGTAGGAAAGCCAGTCAGACTGGAAGACAGATATAGAGACAAGCAGGCGGGCAGAACAAGTGATAGGCAGACGACAAAATAGACAAATAATTCATGAAACAATAACCTTAAAACATATACGCACAATACCTACACGCAATCCTGTGTGCACACAGTGCACACACACACACAGTGCACACACACGCACATACACACTATACGAAAGGGCGGCATTTCACCTAAAAATGAAAATCAGGAACTTCTCCAGAAAAAAGAGACCCAGATAACTTGTAATCAGCCCACGCCCACAGACCAATGTACATCTTTATGAACTCCTAAGATTAAGGATTTGATATAAATACAAGCTCCAGCCTTTTGACGAATATTCCCAGCACAACTGCAAGGAAAGGTAAAGAACATTTTCTACATCATTGCTCCTTAGGCAACTTGCTTTCTCTCTCCGTGCTCTGTCTGCATCTTTATCATATTATTTACATATACATAGGCAGAGATTAATTTTCATTAACACTTGAACAATTAATATTTGAAAGTTATAATAATAAAATAAAAATAATTACCATCATCATCCTAAAGATAAAAACACTACCACAAGTGAATAAACTTTTGATGAAATCCACAGTAAAGAAATCAAAGAAATCAGCAAAGAAGTTTAAAGAAAAATTTATAAATTAAATAGACATGTAAACTTGAAAAAGTCTAATGTAAACAATCTAAAACTAATATCAAAACTAGCATGTGTAACCTTCTGTAACCTGTTAAGGTTGACAGCTCATTTTCTCCTTTGTCACAATGAATTATTGAGATTTATTTCTCACTCTAGTGGTGGCTCGTAACATCAGTGCATGTATACTAGTAAGGAATAATAATTTGATCATATTTAAATTATTTACAAAGAAACCTCTTTTCCTTTTCTGTATTGTCAATAAAACTTTTACAACTTATGAAGCACAAATTAAAATAATCTGAATTTTAAAGAATTGTAAATATCTAAAATTAGCTATTAAAAAAGACGTTTCGGAGAGGAGCAAAAATAGGTATTGTATATAAATACTTCAAAAGAAAACATAAGAAATAATTATATGTTTCTAGTAAATCCAAAAGTGTGTATTATTCTTTCCGAAAATATAGAATTCTTTCATAGCCCTCTTATCTTACAGTCTTTGTGTCACCATGAAGTGCCTTCTTGTCTTCGCCGTTATTTGCGTCGTTGCCCTTGCTCAGCGCCAACCAGAAGAAGGAGGCGCTATTGGTACGAAGTTTTTTGTTTGACTTCATATTTGTCTTAATATTTGACTTAATTCTTGACTTTATATTTGACAATATTTGACTCAAATTTAACAAATAAAATGCATTTTTCTAACCACAAAACTTAAAAAAGATATTTTCTTTTGCCTATAATTTAACTCATAAAGCGGAGCAATTTCCTGTTGTGTAATTATTTAAGCTGTCACGTGTTGAATATTTCTTCAGAGCGCTTGGTCGCTGACGAGGTCAGAGCACTCATCCGCGCCACCCCATCCATAACGGTTGCCGACTGTACAGCCAAGTGTGATGCTGTCTTTGGCTTGGATGTTGCTCGTGAGGAGGAACTCACTGACCGTGACTGCGCCAGGGAGTGCAGAGAGTAAGTCTCAAGTTCATTAGCTTAAAACATTTGTTTCAAAGATAAGCGATTACAATTTACTCGTTTAGTCATCAAGCTGATAACCAGTCCATAACCAGAAGATTTTACTCGACTAAAGTGTGAAAAGCCAGACCAAGCCTCGAGTCTATGACTTCTGGGTCAGAGATGTCGACAAAGCAATCATTATTAAATTCACTTTAGATCGCTATATAGGCAGCAAATAAAATCCCTTAAATCCGTTACCATCGTAAAATATGAAGATATGTCTTCTTTCTTTTAGTTGAGAACTGAAAATGAAAGATTTCTTCTGGTTTCTTTCCGCAGACAACTACGTAACTGAAGATAATTTGCACTGGAGCCTGATACAAGTACACGAGGAGACAAGATGATGCTCTTGACCGTCACGTGACTGAAGAGCTTGCAGTGACTCATTTACGTGTTTGAAAAAAGATAATAAATTATTTTCTTCAGAATTCAGTGCCTGTGCTCGATGAGTGTGACTACGTGTATGTTTATGCGTTCTACAATCAATCAATCAATCAATCAATCAATCAATCAATCAATCAATCAATCAATCAATCAATCAATCAATCAATCAATCAATCAATCAATCAATCAATCAAGCAATCAATGTAGTTAAGCTTGAATGCTGAGAAAGTCACACCTGCGCTTCACGTTTTGTGGTTCCACATCTTTGTCTGACATCTTGGTCATCATGTAGCTGATACATTCCCTTCTTTCTTGTAACAAGCAGTCTGACCGCTGGTATTTAAAAATAATTGAAAAGTATGTATATGTGAACGTGTACATGTGTATGAATATGTGTGTGTGTGTGTGTGAGAGAGAGAGAGAGAAATAGAGAGAAAAAGAGGAAGAAAATGAGAGAATTATAGAGGAAGAGAGGAAACATTAAATCACTTGCACTATAATACTCCTGAAATAAGGTTATAGGTGAGTGATCTTCACTTGTAATACTTGTGCTGTTTACTATCTGACAAGAAAGGTATTTTTCGTTCATTTATTCTTAGTGTCTTCATTTTTAAGTTTTAAGTTTCATCTTCTCTTTTTTTCTCTTTCTTTATTGATTTTTTTTTTCATCTTTCTTCGATGTTTCAAAAGCAAACACGTAGACAGGAAAATATACAGTGTACCAGTTTCAATTGACTGCTAATAGATAACAGTAATTCGATCGGTTATAAGTTGATAAGTAACTCTTCCGACATTATTTTCTTTTTCTTTTTTCCCATCCTTTTATTTTTTTTCTTCCCTTTATTTCGTTTTTTTTTTTAATTTTCACTTTAGGCGTTTAAGTGTTAACATTTTTTTCATGATATCTCTGGAGTCTTGGACGAGTAAATATTATCTGGCACGTTGTTTGGTGATTGGTTGTTACCTAAATGTCTTAAAAAGCAAGGGAGTCGAATCAGATATTTTAACAGACACAAGGCTCCAGACTTACATTCTGTCTTTATCTAATGTCAGTGCACAAAGAATCGTGAATCTAAAAGAATGTTCCAGACTTACATTCTGTCGCTTTTCAATACCAATTCATAAAGAAGCACGCAGTTAAAATAATAGCAAGAACGCACAGACAAACGCACAGTCAGTGATATCAGCCAAAACATTGTTCAGTCAAAAAACGATCGCAATGTCGTTTATATATCAAATAAATTACTTAGTTTTATAAACTGATCTTCACAACAGTAGTAGTCATTAGTCACCGCTAGAGGTCCTGGCAAGTGACAAACCACAAGGCTTGTCCTCCCCTTGAGAGCTTAAAGCCTCTAGATTTTCAAACTCTAGGTCTGTCGTCCACCTAACGGCAACAGCGATTTTCAGGTTTTAGTAGCAGAATAAAGTTTACAAAGTTGTTTATGTCTAAGAGTTACAGTTCTTATCGTTTTATGACTTACTTGCAAGATAAAGTTAAAATTAAGATGACAGTTGTCTTTGTGTTTAAAGAGGCAGGTAAGTTCATTTTGTGTGGTTGATGACAACGTCTTTGGTGTCTGACGTCATGTGTTGCAACGCTCGGTCCTGCGATTCTTGTCCGAACAAAACCGAGATATGTTTAAAATAAACGAGGAGAGTTCTGATTGAGATATACAGACACCACAAAACAACAGAATGTACACTTTAAAATTTAATCAAATATAATAAGAATACAATTTTTAATTTCAATTTAAGAGAATAAAAGTTTGTAACCTGGCATCCAACCTCATAGGTAGGGTATGTTGTCAGACGTTTTGTCCGTGAATCTTGCTTCGTACTAACAAGGTTTTCTTGGGCAAGAGCGAAAACGGCGACAACGGGGAAGACAAGAAAGTAACAAGAAGAAAGTTGTATAATACTGAACAACGGTAAGATATTTTGTTTAGTTATGGAATAATACTGACGAATCTGAAAGCTCATGCAAAACTTTACTAAAAGTGACAGATAAGAACTGACAATGAAATCACAGGAGACGCCTGATATTCCGGTTATTAATTTGATACCTGATATATGAATAAATAAAATATCGAGTTATATATAAAAATGATATAGCTTATAATATATGAATATATATTTTTGCATTTTCGTCAACAAAATGTACACAGTATATAATAAGATCTGTTAATATACTTTTCTTCCGGACGTATTAGTATGTGTGGTCACGTTTGAAGAATTAATCAGAAAAGTGAAACTTCTAACTCCCTTGCTAAGATATCAAAGAGAGTCTTTCTTGAGTTATCTCGCAGATTGGTTGATTGTAGAATGCAATGAATAAGCATACTTCTAATTACATTCATCCAGCACAAACAATAAATTCTAAAAAAAAAGAAATTTATTTTCTTTTCCAAACAAATAAATAAGGTCTTTCAATCACGTGTCTTATCAACGATCAGTTTGTACAACAGTCACTGCTAGCTCTTCAGTCAAGTGAAGGTCTCAAGCATCATCTTGTCTCCCCGTGTCATGGCATCAAGCTCCGGCGCCTATGATCTTCAAGCACGCAATTGGCTGAAAAAACAAACAAAACCCGGAACTTTAATTTTCATTTCTCACCTGGAAGAAATGCGGCAAACATCTCTTCGAATTATATGATGGTAACAGTTGCAAGTACAAAAGTCCCGGCAAACAATTATAATGAGTGTTTCAGGTAACTGGTCCATTGGTCAAGTCTAGTTCAATTCCACGTGCTCATTTTTGGAGATTTTGTGACCGATGATTCATAGTTTATTTTTTTCTTTTAAAATAGTTAATATAAGTAATAAAACCTTAGTTTTGATTTATGGTGTTTGAATTCTTAACTGCTGCAGAAAACCCGTAGCGGTAGGCAGATATGAATCACACAATACAGTTAAAATCGAAGGGCAGTTTCAAACAGTCTATATATATATTGTGAAAAAGTGACAGATACGCGGGATTTTATCTACTCTTATCAAACGATTAAATTAAAATTATCTACTCTCCTCAAGTGATCTAAAGGCAAATTGAATTTGATGAGGATAGCTTTGTGGACAGACTTGTGTCTCACTCAAGTAGATGTTCGACACTTAAATCCAGTAAAATCTTTTGATTAGGGCCAGGTTATCAGCTTCATTGCTAAACCCCCAGTTTTTGAAAGGTGTTTTAAGGTGATGAAGAATGTTTGAGACTTACTCTCTGCACTCCCTGGCGCAGTCACGGTCAGTGAGTTCTTCCTCTCGAGCAACATCCAAGCCGAAGACAGCATCACACTTGGCTGTACAGTCGGCAACCGTTATGGATGGGTTGGCACGGATGAGTGCTCTGACCTCGTCTTGGACTAAACGCTCTGAAGACAGTCAACTCTTGATCAGGGAAATAACTACATAACTATTGTTTTAATATCTCTAGCAATCTGTCTAAAGACATTGGTTAACAGAATTCAAGAGGTTTTCTGGCTGTCAAGAGCTAAAATTATACTAAAGCCGTTAGTCAATTAATAAGATAATTTGAAGACAACATTTGCAGGACGTACCAATGTCGCCATCTCCACGCTGAGCAAGGGCGACGACGCAGAGAACGGCGAGGACAATAATGCACTTCATGATGACAAGATGACTGTAACATAACACAGGAACATGGGAGATTCGTACGATTATTTGAAAAAATTGAAATGTAGGCTTTTCTTAAAAAGTGATTATTTTTTTCGGAGTTCTAATCCACATAAACTCCACTTTTACCTCTCTGGTAAAGAGTGTTGTGAGCTTACGAGTATATATATGTGTGGTATTCAGATTGATACACGCTGTTTGTCCGATTCTAACTTAATAAAATTTTTGTCGTTTGGCACCACCGCGATCTCAATCTCTCTTTGCTTGAAGTGACCCGCGGTTTTTTTTGTTTTTTTTTTTTTTGTACACAAATACACTTTATCATCGTTTGAGAGGCTATTAAGCTTCGGCCATGTTTATGGTTGTAGAATTTTATAGTGTTCGATCACGTGCAAGTCAGAGCTCTTATTTTCATTTACTAGAGAGCTCCTTGACTAAATATATACCGTTATGTACTTTTAGAATTTCATGAATAGGATTGAAGTACTGAGGCTTGCAAACCATCACGTGATAGAGAGAGCTAAGTAAGGATCATATGACATAGGGGAAAATGAGCTGCCAATCTTTACAATGGACAACAATACAACACAATAGGTTTCAATACAATACCACAGACTAAAAAACAATAGACTACAATAGAATACAACAGACTTCAATACAATACAATACAATACAATACAATACAATACAATACAATACAATACAATACAATACAATACAATACAAGGTACCTATCGTGGTTCTTACTAGTTTGAGGTTGCAACTATTTGACCCCCTTTAAGTACTTGTGTATTACTGCGATATCCAAATGTTTTTTTTTAAAAGTGGTTACTTTTAGTTGGATAAAAAAGTTGTCTTTTAAAATATATTTATGTACGCTAGTATTATTTATCAATTCTCCAAGTTTATAATCTAAATAATGTACATCAATTCCAGATACGGAAAGCAAAAGCAAGTTACCCAAGGAGCATTAATGTAGAAAATGTAATTACCTTTCCTTGCGGCTGTGCTGGGAATGTTGATACGGAGGCTCAGGCTTGTATTTATATACAAATCCTTAATCTTACAATTCGTGAAGATGTACACTGGTCTGCTTAGTTTTTTATATCTTAGACTTGGGCTGATTACAAGCTATCTGGTCTCTTTTTTGTAGAGGGTCGTGATGCTGTCTGATGTAATGCCTCCCTCCCAATCGTGTGTGTGTGTGTGTGTGTGTGTGTGAATGTGTGTGTGTGTGTGTGAATGTGTGTGTGAATGCCTGATTTTTGATATTAATGTCTGCATTGTCTGTATTTCTGTTCCCCTTTTAACCCGCCTGTATGTGCATGTGTCTATGTGTGATCGTGCGTGCGCTCATGTGTGTGTGTGTTGGGGGACCTGCGTGCTTATGTTTTATATTAGTTTGTGTTATTTATGTGTATGCACGAGAGCGAGTATAAAGAGCTTTTCTTATTGTGTGCTGGCGTTTATAGCAAATTCAAGTAAACCTATCGCCGATGTAACTGTTGTTTATTTAATGATAACCAAAGTTTAGAATTAATTGAAATTTAGATGCTTCAGTTCTTTGTCATGGACCATTTAACCTCGGAAATATGAGGAGACCTGCATTACAGTCAATCTGTGCTATTCAAAACATGACCGTTTAGACGCATCCTCACAAACATATCTACTCATAGAAACGAACAAACACAAATACAAGCTATAACACGACTATATAAATATATCATGCCTGATGCACACACACGCACACAAACACACAGTATACCCACATACATTTGCGCACACACCCTACTCATCAGTTAACACAAGCAATGGCTAGTTGTACTTCATCCATTCACGGTTTGGTATCATACATTTTCAACACAAAACAAACGTGCGCATGCGCACACACACACAACAAAAACCTGACGTCTACATGACGTCAAATGGTCAAATACCGCGGACCCGTAAAACAAAAGCTTGTAGATAATTGATACATATCTTGAACCCAGCACCACCCATCACAACTTGCTCCTAGTTATGTCCCCGACCCTGACACTCCATCCAGCGAGACTTCGTCTTGAGGATCGTAAGACAAAACCGTCAGGTATAGACTCTGAGTTTGGCAAACCTTCGACCTTTTTTGTCCCATTAGGAATGGGAGCCCGGCACACGATATATTTCATATTGAAATATTAGAACTACTGGGCAGTTATTATTCTGCCAGTAGTTATGAGCTTATCGTAAGCAAGTTCAGCTTGTGGTGATGAATTCAAAAGGGGAAAGCAAGCAACAATTAGTTGACCAACAAATTAAAGTTTCAAAACATTAGGGTTATGTCTAGAACTAATTTACCGATCTAAAAATTAGGTAGTATATCAAACCATACTAGAAGTATTCTAGAAATTATGTTTAAAATAACCTTTAACCTGATTCCTCTTTTAAGGTGATGTCTCTCACATCGTTTACCTTGATAGTCACTAACCACGTTTTATCAAGACCACAAAGACCTGGAGCACGAGTGAGGTCACTGGGTCGTCAAGCTGAGTAAGAGTGCAAACAATAGCACAGACAAAAAAACACTTCATGTTGATAAGAAGACCTCGGCACGGATACGTAGATGTCTACACTTTGAGACATAGTTCTTCGATATTTGATATATAAATATAAGATATATATAGAGAGAGATTGTCCGCGTACGCGTACCTACTTGCCTTACTTTGTTTGACCTTTAAATGGTCCTTACTTTTATCTTTTAGAAGTCGATAACGAATTCTCTGACATTTTCTCTTTTAATTTTTTTCACTCTGTCTTACTAACTTACTTTCTCTTCTGATTTTTTTTTATCGTTCCTTTTTTTTTTCCTTCTTTATACTTTTGCAGAAAGAACAACAAACACACATTAATCATTAGACAGGCACAGCTGGGAGTGCAAAAATACCCTCGACAATCCTGACAATCTTTCCCAGTTGTGTAATGACGTTCTCCTTAAAATAATTTACTTTTTATATCAAAACGACAACTTGAATTCTCTTCAGACAGTTAACTCCAAACAGCACAATTCCAAGCTGTATGTTTGAGCTGTGTATACGTCTAAACAGTGAGATAAACAAACACAAACAAATAAACAAACAGCTATGTGTGAAGCGAGGCGTCATAGCTATCATGTTAAGTCATGAGTGAGTTGTTTTACCTTGATTACCTTTATTTTTACCTTGAGCTATCATTCTCTAAACATTTTCATTATTGTATGAATTTTTAAACGAATTTATATCAGAAAACTGGATGTCGCCATTTATACATGTCTTGAACCATTGTTGAATTATTAAGACTGTGCTATGTAAAAATACTAATAAAGAAATTTATTTCTAGCCTTGGGCTTACTTTACACGATCTGGCCATTAGCCCTACATCAGTGAATGTGTCATGTCTTTCAGGCCTTCCTCATGATCATCTATCTTTGCTGTCACCAGTTTCTTGAGAGATAAGGTGACCTGGCGCCAGATGACATGTGGAGGCCATTGACGTGTCGAACAGGGTTCACATCCTTTACAGTCACGTGCTTCGACACGAGCAATGAATATTAGATAACCATTGTAATATTTTTGTAAAACTTATCTCACTTCCGTATTGTTTGTCTCCGGTTGTATCCAAAAGGTGAGTTTTTGTTAATGTGCATATTGACCTCGCTTGTTAGCGGCTGTGACAATCATTAGATAATTTTTTTTTTAAAATTTGCACTGACTTTTATTTATTTGCTTTTGACTTTTCATCTGAATATAATTGTTTGTGTCTTTTTTTGAAGACCATATTGATTAAGGAATCAAATGCTCATTTTCAACAAAACTGGGAAGTAAAAGAGCTGCTAAAGGCAGCTGCTCAGTTGACTAATTTTAAAACTACGTTAATAGAGGAAATAGAAATCAATAGAATGTAATATTTCCATAAAGAGTCTTTTATTTAATTGATGAATACTGTTAATCATGCATTGTAAAGCTCATTTCCTTGTAGGAAGCTACATGAATAAGTTTTGACATTACATGTATTTGCATTTTTTAAAAAACGTTGCTGTATTTATGTCAGTTAATTGGAAGAGATGCCAGACCACTGGTGTCTAACAGGCAGTCAAGAGGAAGCAAGCTGTGTCGTGCTGTGTCCTGGCCCTATAGAGTCACGTGAAAGTAAAACCAACTGTGACATGAGATAAAAATAATAAGTTCGGATCAACAAAAAAGGGGGGATAGTGTTTTATGCCGAGCCCAAAAGCTAAGACTATATCACGGCTAAACAGAAAATAGAAAGTTGAAAAAGGAAAGGAAAGGAAAAAAAAAAAAGAAATAAACAAAACGAAAAGAAGTAAAAAAGTAAAGTCTTTAAAAATTTTATAAATCCATTTTCCCTTCTGCCATCTTTTAAATCAGTCAGTGCTAGATTAACCCTTCCCCCTAAGAAAAAAAAGATAACACAACTTCATCAAAAGCGTCTCTCCTTGAAAGCCTGCCGGGTCGAAGGCTCTTACTTCCTTTCTTCCAGTGCCCTGCAACAAGCATGTGATTCCCAATTACCATCCCAAAGACATGACATTTCATCTCATTTTGTGTTTCCTTGAACGAAATAAAGTTTTAAATCTACCATTAATACAAATTAATTTATATCTAAGCATTGTTGGTTATTAACAATTTACGATTCTTCTTTTTTTCTTCTTATCATCATCATCATCATCATCATCATCATCATCATCATCATCATTGCAACAACAAAAGCTTACATTCCTCTGCACTCCTTGGCACATGCGCTGTCAGTGAGTTCTTCCTCACGGGGAGCATCCAGTGCGAAGACGGCGTCACACTTGGCTGTGCAGGCGCTGGCGGCTATGGATGGGTTGGCATGCACGATTGCTCTCACCTCGTCTGCTACCAGGCGCTCTGATACATCAGTTAACATGTGATCATTTACATAACTATACATCATTTAACTGTTCCACTTAAAGTGTTAAAGAAAAGTAAGCGCATGATTTTTTCATATAATGAAATTTGAAAATATATTTTATGTGTTGGGATTTTTTAGTGAAATATTCAGTCTCACAGAGAGGGTTGCCACAACTATTTGCCGAAAGACTTGTTTCGCACCAATGGGGTCCCTTGTAGTACCGTGCTGAGCAAAGGTGACTACGCAGATAATGGCGAAGACGAGAAGGAACTTCATGGCGACAAGAAGAAGACTGCAACGTAATACAGGACCAAGTGTGGATTCTATGTTTTCGGGAAGAATAAGACACAATTTACTATAAACAATCTTTCTTAACCTTCTCAACCTTTATCAATGACACATCAGATATTACCAACCTCGCCAGTTACCTTTGCCACTGTTTTCAACGCCTCAACGATGTAAAACTGTCAGCAGCCAAACGAAGATGTCCATATTGTTATTGACACTCTCTTTGGATGCAATTGTTTATGCTAAATTATATTTACATTAATGTCATGAATTTTAATATTTTATATTTAAATTGTGAGCTGTGTGATGTTGAAGCCACAGCCATAAAAAATTTGCGTGGTGTTCCATAAGCAAAAGACAAATGCTGCGCCCCCCTCTCCCACAAAAATAGACCTGTTATCATATATTTAACAACTAATTGAATAGTGAAACTCATTTTCCTTGCTTTTAGTTGTGCAACAAAGAATTAAAGATTTCTTCATATTTACTGCATTGCCAAGTAGTGCTAGTTAGATATGGTGTCCAGTCCAGCCAGTCTTGCAAAGTTGCTGATCTCATAATTTTTAATCTCAAAATTTTTAATTCATTACTATTTTCATGAAGCCCATTCTGCATTGCCAGCAGAAATTGTCATGGTCAATAAAATTTTATGTGACATTACAAACATTCGGCACTTTATCAAATATCACATTATAAAATAGTTTATGTTTGTAAATGAGTTTTGCGAAACCTTCTAGCCACACTCTGTAAGACTGGAGAATATCCTTCTATTATTGTCTTCGAATTTGAAAAGGGTGTTGGACACGAAAAATTTATCAGCCTTTGCTAGCCAGTAAAAACCCTTGTGCAAAGATGTGCATGTCAATCGTTTCAAATGACCTGATAATCAGCGAGGGTGTTAGAAAATTGAAGTTTGGTTTAAAAATAGGGACGGATGTCTTGGTCTTTAGTTTGCACCAACTGACTTCACGAAAATGATAGAACTTTGCTAAAGGGAACAAAAATTCAGCTATTTGTTTACAAGCTTTGCAAGTATGTGCATGACCAGTCGTTTCTATTTCACAATGAGCTTAATCACACATTCTTAAACCGTATTGAAACAGACATAATTAAAGTTCAATGTCCAAAATGTCAAAAAGTTTATTCATAACCCTCAGATGGTATTTAGAACAGACTTTGTAATACACAACAAATAAATGTACAGAATGTTTGGAGGACTAGGTATAAAAAATATGAAATGCAGGTAAGTAAATAAACAATTGAGTGTTCACAACATCGACAAGAATGTTGCAGATGCGATGCGTATCTTAAGAACTATGAGGCAAGCAATTGTCCTACACCATGCATACCTTTGCTTAAAGTCGTTTGGTCAATCACTGGTCTTCATGAAAAGCGTCACTGAGCATTGTACATAGTAAGGAAAAAAAATGAAACACGCGTAAAAAAAAGCAAGCAGGCAAGCAAACAAACAAAGAGATAACAAGCACTGACAAGCTTCGAGTATAATTCGCTTTGAAAATGATATTTTTATCGCTGAAAAAAAGTAATCCCAAAATAAAGCCAGTCATCTTGCGCTCACGTCGTGACATACCCACGTGACTACTGCTCCACCTAGCAGTAGAACCGGCTCTTTATACACATGTTTCCTAATTTATTTCCCGGAATAACTTATGAATAGTATTTATTTGTACTGCACGAGATCCTCTTTTTATTGGTTAATTGTAGACTAACAATTTTCCTAAAATGGAAAAGAAGTGCAATCTCTTTATATAATTTAAATACAATCTAATTACTAAAAGGGAGTAAAATCATCAATTCGTTTATTTCTCAGAAAATTTGTTTAATGTGTTTCAGTCCTTCTACATTTCAATAATATGATAATAAGTGTTACTTTTTACACGAAGAGTAAAACAGTTTCACAGAAAAGATTGCTCATGAAGTCTTACCTTTCTTTGCACTCAATTTTGCTAAGTATGTTTTAATACCAAACTTTGCCATTTATAGTAAGCTATCAAGGCTGGGAACTGGCAAGAAAGTTCTCTGGTCTGGTTTTTGATATCTTGGAAGGGTGGAGACCAGTCGAGATTTTGACCTTTATGTAGGTCGCACTTGGGGTACGTGTGTAGATAGAGCCACTGACCTCTACCACCGCACGGGTCAACGGACTGAACTGAACTGATTTTTACATATTTAATTCTCTATTCATAAAAATTGTTTACACTGTATATATCGAGTGATTGAGTGTCCTCGGTGCCCTTTCTTCAGTAAGCCATTTACAATTGAAGGTTCTATTGTCTCTCATATATCGACAATCTTTTGGTAACCACTTCATCTTTTCTGAATCTACTTCTTTACATTGTATTTTTCTATTGTATTTAATTTTTTTCGTGAACATGGACATATTTAGCGAACTCAGACATAACCTCGCACAGACACGAAATGATGTTTGCGTCGCTTCACTTACAAATAATAATTTTAGCAGTCGATTGAAACTGGTACATGCGCTGACGTCACACCCAGAGTCTGTACACGTGCTCAACTGTATATTTTCATGTCTAACGTGTTTGCTTCTGAAGCATAGAAGAAAGATACAAAAAGAAAAGAAAAGAACCTTAAAAATGAAGATATTAAGAATAAATGAACAAAAATTACTTTCTTGTCAGATAGTAAACAGCACAGGTATTACAAGTTAAGATCATTCACCTATAACCTCATTTCAGGAGTATTATAGTGCAAGTGATTTAATGATTCCTCTCGTCCTCTAGAGTTCTCTCATTTTCTTTCTCTTTTTCTCTCTCTCTCTCTCGCACATTCATACACATGTACACGTTCACATATACATACTTTTCCAATTATTTTTAAATACCAGCGATCAAACTGCTTGTTACAAGAAAGAAGGTAATGTATCAGCTATATGAAGACCAAGATGTCAGACAAAGATGTGGAACGTTTTAACCACGAAACGTGAAGCTTAACTACATTGATTGATTGATTGATTGATTGATTGATTGATTGATTGATTGATTGATTGATTGATTGATTTTAGAGCGCATAAGCATACACGTAGTCACACTCATCGAGCACAGGCACTGAATTCTGAAGAAAATAATTTATTATCTTTTTTCAAACACGTAAATGAGTCACTGCAAGCTCTTCAGTCACGTGACGGTCAAGAGCATCATCTTGTCTCCTCGTGTACTTGTATCAGGCTCCAGTGCTAATTATCTTCAGTTACGTAGTTGTCTGCGGAAAGAAACCAGAAGAAATATTTAATTTTCAGTTCTCAGCTAAAAGAAAGAAGAAATAAATATCTTCATATTTTACGATGGTAACAGTCACAAGGTCTAAAGTCCTGACAAACATTTTAAAACCGAGCTTTAGTGACTGTTCGGGTTCGTTGGTCAAAACTAGTTTAATTCCTGATGCTTTGTTCATTGTAGTTCAAAGATAAGCGCTTACAATTTCTAGTTTAGTCACGAAGGTGATAACCAGTCCATAACCAAAAGATTTTACTCGACTAAAGTGTGAAAAGCCAGACCAAGCCTCGTTTTAAGCTAACGAACTTAAGACTTACTCTCTGCACTCCCTGGCGCAGTCACGGTCAGTGAGTTCCTCCTCACGAGCAACATCCAAGCCGAAGACAGCATCACACTTGGCTGTACAGTCGGCAACCGTTATGGATGGGGTGGCGCGGATGAGAGCTCTGACCTCGTCAGCGACCAAGCGCTCTGAAGAAATATTCAACACGTGACAGCTTAAATAATTACACAACATGAAATTGCTCCACTTTATGAGTTAAATTATAGGCAAAGAAAACATCTATTTATAAGTTTTGTGGTTAGAAAAATACATTTTATTTGTTAAATTTTGAGTCAAATATTGTCAAATACAAAGTCAAGAACTAAGTCAAATATTAAGACAAATATGAAGTCAAACAAAAACTTCGTACCAATAGCGCCTCCTTCTTCTGGTTGGCGCTGAGCAAGGGCAACGACGCAAACAACGGCGAAGACAAGAAGGCACTTCATGGTGACACAAAGACTGTAAGATAAGAGGGCTATGAAAGAATTCTATATTTTCCGAAAGAATAATACACACTTATAAATTTACTAGAAACATATAATTATTTCTTATGTTTTCTTTTGAAGGATTTATATACAATACCTATTTTTGCTCCTCTCCAAAACGTCTTTTTTAATAGCTAATTTTAGATATTTACAATGTCCTAAAATTTAGATTATTTTAATTTGTGCTTCATCAGTTGTAAATGTTTTATTGACAATACAGAAAAGGAAAAGAGGTTCCTTTTACATAATTTAAATATGATCAAATTATTAATAGAGAATAAGTTCATTAGCTCGTTTTTACAACACATTTGTTTAAAGATATTTCTGTCCCTTGACATATCAGTAATATGATAATAGCTATTACTTCAACAAGGAAAGGAAAAAGACGTTTCACAGTAAAGATTATTGAAGAAAGTCTTACCTTTCTTTGCAGATGCACTAAGAATGTTGAAACACCAGTATGAACTCGTATTTATAGCAAACCATAAAGGATGGCAATTAGCAAGAAAGTACCCTGGTCTGTTTTTTTAAAGAGAAGATATCCTGGAAGGGTGGGGACTAACATCTTTTTTAACCTTTATACGGTTTACGCCCCAAAGATGTCTGACGAAATGCCAGCGCAATGTATTGTGCGTGTGTGTGCCTACGTGCTTCAATGTGTGTGTGCGTGTGTGTGGGACCACAATTATCTACAACCCCCAATACGGTCTTTCATGACTACTTTGAGTTAATCAATCTACTAGGGCAAAGCGGCATGTTTCCTACATAATTCATAAATGTTTATGGAAAACTAATAATAATTAAAATAATTAAAGTAATTAAAATAATTAAATCAGCAAACAGACCTAACAAACGGGCACCAAACTAATAAAATAAAGTGATAAATGGAGTCAGGAAGCACATCGTAGGTTTAGGACGATTATCGAGTCAAAGAACAAAAAAATTTCAGTATCTGGCGAGGGTCTCAAGCTATGACGTCAGAAATACTGACGAATAAGCCGTTATCGCAGTGGTTAGGGTGGGCTCTGTGGGCGTGGTGACAGTCTGGCTGGGTTGAGTATGTGGTAAATTTTTACTGTAAATCATGATGTGGGCTGATGCAATCTAAACGAAAATCGTCTGTGCTTGTTAGATATGATCTAGAATAATTCGAAAAATGTGTACGAGTATACGTGCACCAACGCTCACGAGTGATACTCATGTCTCCAGATAACATTTTCTTAAAGTCTTCGTACAATGGATCCTCAGATAAGGTCGCTCCACCCTCACAATAAGTAGGTCCTAGTCCCACAAAGATAATCAGAATAAAAAAAGTCCAGAGCACAGCTTGAGTATTTTTTACGATAAAAAGTCAGTATAAAAACAAACTGCTACCGGATTGTTTTAGCATCGTCTGCGAGAAAAGGTAAGAAGACATTTTTCTGCTGCCAAAAAGTCGTCTCTTTTGTTTTTCTATCTGCTATGGCTACGAATGTCCAGGCCAAAAGAAGAGCATCAAGCGATGCTTTATCAAAGCCAGAGCGCTTCAGACACAGCACTAATTATTAATATTATCTTTTTTAACTTACACGTTAAAGGTAGCACACTACTCCTTCAGAGTACAAAAAATGTGATGCTGTGTTTCAGAATTCATCTGTCGCCATGAAGTGCCTTATTGTCTTCGCCATCATCTGCGCTGTCGCCCTGGCCCAGCGGGAAGGAGGCCTTGGTACGTCACTCGTTAGTTAGTGCCTGATGGTCTTGTTACGTCACTCGTTAGGTAGTGACTGATAGTCTTGTTATGTAACTCGTTAAGTGCCAAATGGCGCACGTATGAACGCAGATTCATCACAACATAAAAAATCTTAGAGAAAAACCACATTGCAAGAACACACCATTGTGAAGATTTATGTGGTAGCATCTAGTGTTAAATCTACCAACACTCGATACATTAAAGATTTCTTTTGAATTAACCACCGATGGAAGTTTGAATTTAAATGATTATCTTACAATGATAATCTTCACATATGTATTTATAAGATCCACATATATATTTATAATATATATGTATATTATGCATTTATATCTATATTGCACCGAAAAATGAGATTCATTTTGATTGTGAAAAACTCAGTGCCTGTATGTCTTTAACCACGAAATGCGTTGGGTGGCAGTGCGCCATTTTCACTCAAGTGCTGCTTGTCTCGTCAGAACGCTTCATTGGAGAGGAGGTCAGAGCCATTATCCGTGCCAACCCATCCATAACGCTGGCCGACTGTACTGCCAAGTGTGACGCTGTCTTCGCCCTGGATGTTCCTCGCGACGAAGAAGTCACTGACCGTGACTGTGCCAGGGAGTGCCGCATGTAAGTCAGACATGTTGGTGAAAGTCATCGTCTGTTTGTCAGCGTTGAAGACACATAAACTGTACACATTATCTGTCCTATTATTAAATCATAATTAAATAAGCTCAATACAGTTTTAATGAAAGGAATGAACGATTCAACGCGTATAGCTACACCAAGCTGCACTTTCAAAAGAAGGTCCAGACTGACTTTACATAGCTGCCGATTATAATAATAGTAGCATTTATATTTATTCTATTTTTAGGCACACAATGCATTATATCTGTTGTCCTTTGGTCTTTGTTGTCCATTAGAAGAGCACATTCATGTCTTTCAACAATGTGCTTATTTTGTTGCAGTCAACTAGAGGGTGGTCTACCCTCTCCTAGGCCTACGTAAGCAGCCAAGGGGACAGAATCTGTGATTCACGTTACGTGCAGGTCATTTGCAGTCACGTTCAAGGATAACCATCGGTGACTTTCAGACAGACGAAGGTCTGATCAACCATTAAAAACAATCTGTACCTGTGTTCGAAATAAAAAAAAAAAACTCTTAACTGAAATGGGACTTATCTGCTGTGTCCGGTCTTGGTTGGTCTTTGCGGATGAAACGTTTCAGTGCGTTGGTGTGAGTGAACATGAGTATGGTGCTTGGGTGTTGGTGTACGTCGATAGATTCATATTTTTGGCACATTAAAAAAAAAACAACGCAAAAGAGCTTGAGTAGAACGCCTGCTTGGTTTACTTAGCCAGAATGTTATTGGTGTTCGCAGGTAGTCTTTCTTGGCCATAAATTAAAACAAATAACACACGCACAAATAAAAACCTTAAATGCAGTGTGTGCCAGTTTTTTTTAATGACATTTCGACTTCTGCGCAACCTGTGACCTTGTATCAGTCACGCACAAACATTTTACGGAATTCAAGCAATGTAAAATGAGAATCATTATGTACTGGCAGATCAATAGCTTCTAGACACCTTACCAGAAATATACATTTCACTGCAACAGTCATCACGACCTATGTCTAAATCTATGCACGCTGGCATTCATCAAGCACGCATGCGCGCACACATATAGACTCTCTAAGTCAACTGTCTTAACAAACGATTTAAAAGACGTTAAAGACAGTCTTTAAAACTTCATCCAATAACTTATAAGAGTCTACTTAAAACTACAATGTACAATTAACACATCGTTCTTTTGCGTATGAAGTGACTTTTAATGAGCGAATATACATTTTTCGCACATCTCATATATGTAAATGTAAGAAACATTCTAAGATTTACAATATTATCATTGTGGTTAGTGAGCTAACACTCGAACCGTTTTCATATTATGAAATTAAATATTCACTCGGTGCGTAGGGAGAAGTGGCGTTGCTACCAGTAGAGGAAGCGCTGAATGCCCGCGAATAAAAATATCGACCTGAATTTTAAAAGTTTATGTTCATTAACCTACAACGTTGACAATAATAGGTGATACTCCTTTTCAAAGAACATTTTAAGACATTTACGTGGTGTAAATTTTAAGAAATTTAGGTTTTGTTTACTGGAAGTAAAATCAAATGAAAGATTGTAACTGTATGCAACGGAGAATTCACTAATTGTGAAGTAGGTCAACCGTTAGAAATTAACAAAAAAAAATATTTATACGATATAAACAAACATAAAGTACCAAACAAACACATATTTTATTAGAATATACATGAGAATTTAAATATTGCTTACTGTTTTCTTCTTATTTTCAGTTGTTTGAGTACAAATTCATGTTGAATTGAGTAATCGGTAACCGACTTAATATGCACTTAATCACAGAACCTTCACCTACTTCCAAACATAACAAAATACCTGAACGGTTGAATTTTGTCAGTTATTAAAGGGAAGTAATCTATAGTGTAACAACTCTCAAGGGCTCAATACTTGCCTCCCTTACGTAGTTATATACGCGCAGAGAGATATGGTTTATGGATGCTAACCCTAGCAGGCCTGACGAGAGGGGGGGACAGGGGGTCTGGTGTACCCGGGCCCGCGGCTGTCAAGGGGGCGCGGCCTTGGTCAGTGGATTTTTTTTTTCTTCTTTCGAATTGTAAACATACATTATATACTGGGAAAATAATTTACGATTACATGTACAAGGGGCCCGGAGAGGTCGTCTGTCCCGGGGCCCGAGCTGGCTCTCAAACATGGGTTTGGTCAAATCTGACCTACTTGCCGGCAAAGGTATTGTCGGTACAATTCTGGTCATGAAGCGAGGTTTTATAGATTTCAATTGTCTCCGGTGCAGGTTCTTTTTCATTTTAAAAATAAGGATTGTCCCACCTTCATCTCTCTTCATCAACCTTCGAAGGTTGGTTGATTGGTTTATTAAGTATAAAGTGCTCCCACCTCGAAGGGATTTCGCACTATGGAGAAAGAGGAAACCGGAGTTCCCGAAGAAATCCCTCAGTCCCCCAGCCCCTTCGGACAGGTGTCATGTAGAGAGTGTCCCGAGACAAGATCTGAACAGCTGCTCACTGCAGTGGCGGCAAGCGAGTATTTTAACCGGGCGCGTGACAAACACCATCACCAACAAAATTTAGACTGTCGTCAACAGATGTCTACGCCATATCCTCAACATCAGATGGTCCGATAAGATCTCCTAAACAGACCTGTGGGATTGTCAAGTACCTATTCCTTATAATCAGAGTACACTGTTCCCAGAAACGGACTGGCAAGTGTTCGAAACTCTGCACTCAGGAATCTTTACTAAACACTAAGCTGTTCGGTTTCAGAAAAGACGCTTAATATTTACTAAGAAAAAGTGGCAGCCAGGACAGGCATCTCATAATTACAAAAACGACGGTCAAAGGGAAGTAACTTATGTTAATTGATTTAACCCGCTATTAGCTGCAGTTAGTTCCCATTACAGCACGCGCTCCTCGTGAGTTTTTCGGAGTTACTGAGTACTAAGGTTGTAAATCATGTAACGACTTGTTTTAAACACCTATCTCAATCAGTGTGGTGTACTGTAAAAGATACTTTGTTAAAATGGATTGCTTTTGACCTTATCTAGTGCTGGTTATTTTCTAGAAAAAATGAAAAATTAAATAGAAAAGTATTTTTTAAAATTATGAATACGAATACAGCTCCCAAGAAATAAAATTACAAAATACAAAACTTCTTTTTTAATGTATGTAAATGAGTGTATGTATGTTCTGGGGACCATTTCTTGACAGCGATCTCAGCTAAACAAATGCCTTCTTTTTCTTGTCACATTTTATAGAGTGGAAGTCATCCGCATGATAAATAACTTAGAATTTAGCGTCAAACAGACACTAGATTACGGAGAGATATCCATTTTTATTTTTCAATATTTAAATAAGCGCTCTTAAATATTTTTCAACAACTTCTTTCTTGCTTACTTTTTTTTTTTTGGTTTTACTTTTTTTTATTTTCTCCTTTTTTCATGCTTTTAGAAATAAATACGTATGAAAACAGATAGAATCTAACATACGGTGGTGACACCTTTGGCGATCAGTTAAAATATTTTATTATTCAAACGACGGCACAGGATTTTTTTTCTAAATAAAATAATGTAACATACTATAACAGTTAAAGGGAGACAACTTACAAGCTATTGGTAGGTTACAGACAATATTAGATTTGCTTCTCTTTGACCATTGACTGACTATATAAATTTGAACTGGTTGTTAGTTTGACTTGGTATAATGTAGCAGGTGCGACCTATAACAGAATTTTAAGTGAAAGTTCTTCATTGGATGAAGGGAAATTGGCTTTTCTTGAAGATCGTAGCGATCGAATGGCGTTGTCTTTCTTGTATTAATTTTTCCGCTATAGTAATAATACTATTTCATAATTATTTTTTATCTCGTGATTTATCTCTCTCCGATTTGTAAATGAAACTCTGCCTGGATTCCTTTTATTCCCGCACAGAGCCTTCTGGTCTCAAGCACGAACAAATAAGGAGGGCAAGGCGTGGGGCTAGAAACCCTACACTATAAAATAACATCTGATACAGAAACCGCAACAACACCAATACTACAACAAGAGATGGACAAGATCCCTCTCCTGAGGAACCAATGACTTACGTTGGTGAAAACCTTCATGAAACCAAAGTCTTTAATAAGGGCCTCTTAGGAGAAATTAGTTTTCATTTATGCTAAGCGTACGGAAAATACACTTTCTTCTAAAATACGACTCCCAATGTCCTTATCCATGCGCGTGTGTGTGCGTGCTCTCGGGTAATATGTATGAGAGAGAAAGAGCGAGAGAAAGAGAGTCCGATGAGATTTATCATATGTTCGTGTGAATAGGGTGATGGTCATGGATAGGAGGGGTAACATGGGTGTGGTAATTGTATCAATTTTGTACTGCACGTCTTAATAGTAGCTGATGCAATGCAGAAGTCATGCGCTCATCTTTATTATTTATATTATCTAACATTAATTTTTGTATGAATAGATACGAATTAGACCTAAAACGCGTGCTATTGCAGACACAGAAGCTTGGGTTCCATTTCATCAGAATCTTCACGCAATGCATCGTAAGATGCTCCCCAAAATAGGTTCTTGTCCCACCCAAGATATCGTTACTAAAGAAGACCACAGTACTTTTCAAGTCATTTTTATGATGGAAGGCCTCCTATAAATGTACGCTCTTGTGCCATTGTCGCTATTGCCTGCACTTTGCACGGAAGGTAAGAATGGATCTTTTAATAACCAAGAATATTTATTCTCTGTTGCTTTTGTCTTTCTCTCTTTGCACTGGAATACAACTAATTATTCAGAACGTGAAGACACATATAAACGAATTGAAAGTGAAGTACTAAATTCCAAACGTTTAAATATTTAAAATACGAAGAGTAACAGCAGCAAATATATCTAAAAATATATCTAAAACAAGAACGAGCACCGCGGTTTGACTTCAGTTTCTTCCCTTGTGTTGGTGTCTCCACCGTGGACTTAGCTAGGACATCGTTAGACTCTATGAAGCGGTCTGTGAGTTTCAGAATCAAGCAAAACTGACGGATTTTGTTAAAACTTGTGAGTTCTCAATTTTTGTCCCCGGCATTGTAGCAGTGCACTTTATTTCGTTGCATAGGCGCATCATGTGTTGTATTCAATGAGAACATTAATACACATTGACCCGCGAACATTTTGACCACGAACTTGTATTACTGGACTGCTGGCCGACATTTTTTTTCCAGTTAACTACTAAAACGAGGCAGGAGTGTTCAAAGCTTCCGGTTTAGTCACATTTATTGTTTAGGCTCGCCGAGACTAACAGCGGAGAACTTCGCAAGAGGCTAAGCTTTGGTCTCGGGAAACAGACAGCAGTCCACCTATACACGTCCATGTTTTGAGTGACATCTTGATGTTTACATGATGTTCCTTCAAGCTGTAAGCACGCCGGTATTCTCTTAAATAAAAAAAATAATAATTAGCTGTGTGATGTTACAGAATCCATCTGACTGTCGCCATGAAGTGTCTGATTGTATTCGCAGTCGTCTGCGTCGTCGCCCTGGCCCAGCGGGAAGGAGGCCTTGGTACGTCTCACGTCATTTAGCAGCTAGAAGTGGTCACGTGCGTTCTACGTCATTTCATGCGTGTCAGTCGTGACGTTTATTATACTGTTGCTGCGTCACCTCATACTTAGTGAGTTGCCGTCGTAATGTGCGCGCTAATTCATTTACGTCACACGTCATTCATCTGATGACAGCTAATTTCTCGTACGTTACATTACTGTTTAGCTGCTAGAACTTATGATAAGTACTCTGTATATATATCTATACACACACACCAACACAGGTGAGCTGTGAACTGAGCATAAAGCACGCGCCTTTTTCGGCAGAGCGTTTTATTGGAGAGGAGGTCCGAGCCATTATCCGTGCCAACCCATCCATAACGCTGGCCGACTGTACAGCCAAGTGTGACGCTGTCTTCGCCCTGGATGTTCCTCGCGACGAAGAAATCACTGACCGTGACTGTGCCAGGGAGTGCCGCATGTAAGTCAGACATGTTGGTGAAAGTCATCGTCTGTTTGTCAGCGTTGAAGACACATAAACTGTACACATTATCTGTCCTATTATTAAATCATAATTAAATAGGCTCAACACATTTTTAATGAAAGTGAATGAACGATTCAACGCGTATAGCTACATCAAGCTGCACTTGTGATTTAAAACCTTCAAAAGAAGGTCCAGACTGATCTTACATAGCTGCCGATTATAATAATAGTAGCATTTATATTTATTCTATGTTTAGGCACACATTGCATTATATCTGTTGTCCTCTGGTCCTTGTTGTCCATTAGAAGAGCACATTCATGTCTTTCAACAATGTGTTGAGACTGACTTTATTTGTTGCAGTCAACTAGAGGGTGGTCTACCCTCTCCTAGGCCTACGTAAGCAGCCAAGGGGACAGAATCTGTGATTCATGCTACGTGCAGGTCATTTGCAGTCACGTTCAAGGATAACCATCGGTGACTTTCAGATAGACGAAGGTCTGATCAACCATTAAAAACCATCTGTACCTTTGTTCGAAATAATAAAAAAAAAAACAACATCTTAACTGAAATGGGACTTATCTGCTGTGTCAGGTCTTGGTTGGTCTTTGCGGATGAAACGTTTCAGTGCGTTGGTGTGAGTGAACATGAGTATGGTGCTTGGGTGCTGGTGCACATGGATGGATTCATATTTTTGCGAATATTAATATTTCTTCATATTTAAAAAAACCCGCAATAGAGCTTGAGTAGAGCAACTGCTTGCTTCACTTAGCCAGAATGTTATAATTATTGGTGTTCGCAGGTCTACCCTGGTAGGTAGTCTTTCTTGGCCATAAATTAAAACATTTTTTGTCTAATGTAAAAATGAGAATGTGTTCGCTATTTGGATCTCCAATGGAAAGACTAAATACTACTCTTGCGAAAGTCATTAGGAGCTTAAAGAGACTATTTCCACCCTCACCCCACCCTGCAACTTAACTATTTCTACTACAATTAACCTTTTTTGAAGTTTCATTTTTATATTCTTTTTATTATCCGTGGTTTCTTTTGTCGAAAACGACGACAAAAACAAAATGCAACAAAAAAGTAAAACAAAAACGGCAGAGAGAAAATCATCAGTAATGTGACCCTGAAAGGACAATAGTTAGGACTCAGTAAAAATAAAGTCATTGCAAACTACAAAATTAGAGAAGACATAGAGTTGAAACTTGTCTGGATTTGGAAATTCCGAATGTAGTAGAGTGACAAAATTGCATGCAAACGCGCCAAACGTAACTAACTAACTAACTAACTAACTAACTAACTAACTAACTAACTAACTAACTAACTAACTAACTAACTAACTAACTAACTAACTAACTAACTAACTAACTAAATAATGCCTCCATTAAATATCAGCTTCATAAAGCAATGCATATTGCAAAGTGAGAGTGCGAACAAAATAAAATGAGCTCTGATTTGTGGCGACCATAAGACCTGCAAAGCGAAGGAACCAGCAGCTGGTCTGTAGGGCGGCTCAGAAAGGTAGGTCACGGCCAGGCAAGCAAGACAACAGCCAAATAAGACAGTGAGAGTCCCGTGCACCTTCCAGGTGAGTGGTTAGGCATGTTCAGATAAGCGGCACTGCGATAAGTCTGGCAGAAACTAGGGGCTGGTCCCCCACCTTCACGTGATGTCTTCGTGATGTCCGAATGGATGACAATGTCTGACAAGTTTGCAGTCCATAAATATGTTTATACACACACGTGTGTGTGTGTGTGTGTGTGTGTGTGTGTGTGTGTGTGTGTGTGTGTGTGTGTGTGTGTGTGTGTGTGTGTGTGTGTGTGTGTGTGTGTGTTGTGTGTGTGTGTGTGTGTGTGTGTGTGTGTGTGTGTGTGTGTGTGTGTGTGTGTGTGTGTGTGTGTGTGTTGTATTTGAAAGATTCGGCAATTAGCGAGAATCGTACAGATTTAGAAGCCCACTTATCGACCCACCCGCCCATCTGCCTACATGAGCGCGCGCACACACACACAATCGTGCATACATGCAAGCACTTGTTAACGCAACTAAAAAGAAGACCTAATAGACTTTGTAAATGAAATTGGGCAAAGATATGAGATCAGTTTAAAAAAATATATGTTTTGCATGTACAGCAATCAAAAACGGGACAGAAAATTGCTTTGTTTGCCACGGTTAGAGAAACCTTTCTAGTTTCTGTAGTTCGTGTGTCTTGGCGCTGTAGTTGTTTTTTAACATTCAGTCCATTTTTTCGCTGCACGAGTCTTTTATTCTGGGAAAAGAAAGATTACAGCACACCATAAATTATGCAAGTTGCATGTGTCAGGCACAAACAGGTTTGCAGATTTGAACAAATTTGCTTCTTTCACTTTGTCAACTGGCAATGAAGAGTAAAGGATATCAGTTAAATTATGTCCCTTGTTACGAAAACAGACCACATTCCAGAAGGATGAGGTGCATAACATTTCTGCACCCTTCTCACAATGCATATTGTAACACGAGAGGGAAGCAGTATTCATTGTAAGATGAGACAGTATTCATTACAACAGCAGAGAGAAAGGGCATTTATTATAATGCTATTATCATCACTTTTGCAACTCAATATCTGAGGATGTCTGATTTGTATGTGTAACAAGCTACTCTTAATCTTCTCTGGGTTAGTCATTGAATTTTTTCTTTATCTGCTAAGGCAGACACCCTGTGCTTTTCAATGTTACAAAGCAGTGTCATCAGATTAAGCAAAATAAGAAAAAATGCACATCTTTTGAAAAAAACTACCTTTCTCCTCAGTTCCAGATCAAGGATTACTGCCCTTTAGATAATTCGAACGACCAGCTGTGGGTGCGTCACTAAACATTCGTTTGTGTCACTTAGATAGCAAAACCCCAATAATAAACTTCATAAAAATATTCTGTTTGTAGGACAGGCCAAAGTTTCGCTGACTTATCTCTGGCAATGAGGGTTTGGTATACATAAAAGCGCAGTGCAAGATTCCAACGTTTCCAAGACATCTTCCGAGAAGGTAAGATACATGTTTTCATTGCCAGGTCTTCCTTTGTCACGTGACACGTGCCAGAATCTGCTCTTGCTCGGGTCTGTAAGAAATTCTATTTAGATGTTTCACAGACTTGTGTTCCTGCTACACACAGATGTCTCGCCAGGAACTAAGTTGATGTTAAGCGCGATATTTATGTCGGCAAAAGTCCTTCCAGCGACGTGTCGCACCTGTAACCTGTACACACTAAACGCGGCTTTTTCAGAAGTTCCGAAGAGTTACTGCTTCCAGATGTTGAGACTGTCCAGCTGTTTTGCAAATAATGAAGATAGAGAAAAAAATTAGAAGAATAAGATATAGAAGAGAAGATTGTGAATGATCAACTGCTGATTCTAGAATGTACTTGTTTAGTCTCTGCTGTTTTTACTTGTGTTTATAATTCCTGATGCTACACACTGAAGTATTCCCTATGCTAAATACTTCTTTACTGTTCTTCAAAACATAGACATGTCCCCGTCTTGTGTTACAGTCATGAAGTGCATACTTATCCTCGCCACCGTTTGCGCGGTTGCCTTTGCTCAGGGAGAGCATGGTGACCCAGCTGGTACGATATTCTATATTTTCTCATTAACCGTCATAAAAAGTCATTTAATGGACTCTACTGCTCAAAGGCTTTTAATATTTAAAATTTCTCCATTTATCATCAACTGACTGGCACCATACAAATGAAACATAAGTCAGTTGACTTCAAGGAGTGACTGGTTCCCGCATGCCACCTCCAGTACAGTGATCAAAATCACTTCCATTACAGTCTTTACAAGTTTGTCATGCTAAACTTTACACCACTGTAGCCTTCTGCAGAAGTCATATCGATATTGAAACATGCTATTTGCTTGATAACACTGACAACCTCGGGTGGATGTTGTGCCGCCAGCCCGCCTGGTGAGAGACCAAGTCCATGCCCTGCTGCAGGCCACCCCAACCCTCTCGGTAGCCGACTGCACGGCCAAGTGCGATGCTGTCTTCGCCTTGGATGTTCCTCGGGAGGAAGAACTCACCGACCAAGACTGTGCCAGGGAGTGCCAGAGGTAAGTCCACCTTACCGAAACTACTGGACAGATCCTGGCGCCGCCATACTGGAACACCCAAGGTGGTGCAGTCGGTAGTTTTTAATTTTCTGGTGTCATTTCGCAGAAAGGGATAGAACTAGAGGGATGAGACGGAGATTCAAAGCTAATATGTGCGCTTCATTCAGTCTGACCGTTTGTGTTGCCTCCTTAACAGTCAAAGTAGGACGTTTAGTGACAGCCTCTTTGTATCTAAGCATACACTCGACGGATTTGTCATTTCACGATGACTTACCGAGTCTTTTGTAATTTGTTTTCAGGCAAATCCATGGAGAGCCGACTGGCCCACCACGTGCCTCTCATGGCCCATAAACAGTCAACGAAAGGCGTCGAGTTCAGGCTTGACTGATAAAAGAAAAGAAGTGACTGTCCGTTTTTTCAATAAACAGAATTCGTTCTGTTTACACGTGACTTGCATGCATTTCTTTGTCAGACGATGAGTGAGGCTGCGGGCGTGTGTTTGCGTAATGATCTTTAAAGACTCCACCCTTATTACAGTCACCACAATTACAATGGCGTTCGGCCTTTGTCCTTCCTGTCTTTAAAAAAAGAGAAACCTACGGTATATACGTTGAACACTTAAACAACAAATAAAATTCTGCTGGATTACTGGTACCAACAGAGTTAACAACAAAACGGAAACGAAAGATATTAAAGGAGAAGGCAGGCGTTAGTTTCAAAATGAAATCCTTGAATGAAGGATTATTAGGCGTTGATTACCATATCTGTACAACTGTCTCAGCTCCTCCAATAGTCAGTTGGTGAGGATAATGGCGGGGAGAACTGACTTTGCAGTGATATTTGAAAACGAGCTAATGACTAGTTCTAACAGACTGACATAGCTGCATAGCCACCATGTTTATCAATTAGTAAGGTCACATGACATGATCACGTGAAAAATTTCTGCAAATCTCATCTGGACCTAGAACTATCATAACAAATGTTTAGTTTGCTTGTTTTTAATTTTTTTTTTAGAGAGAGAGATGATGAGCCGTTGTGAGAGATAAAGATGGAGACACTTTAGTAGCAGTAGCAGTCGATAAGCAAAAAAGAGAATGTGAAAGATAAATATGGACCACACGAGCCTTTTTAACGCATTCTTTGGTCCTAACGAAAAAACTTGATTTCTCCTTCGAGATGGATGAATCATGTCCGCAGGACTGACGTCTGTCAGGTGAGAGAGCTGAGTAACAGGTGGAGATAGCGAGGCCCCAGGTCCAGATCGTTTCCAAGGCAGTTTACATTTCCGCGCAATTTTCAAATGTTTTCCAACGTCTTCACTGGTCTGGCGAGTCCAGTAAATCTCATGAAAGATGGTAAACCACGTATAGCAAGCAAACGAAGAGTACACTGGTCGTATAGACAACAGAAAAAATGTAAAATAATGTTATAGACAGGATACAAAACATCGATAACATTTACAAATATTCCCCAGCACAACGTGTCTGTACTTTACACTGCATGCACTTGTGACTTTGCATGTACAAGCGTGCTACTTCATGTAAACGTCTTTCTATGTGTATAATTACAGGTGTACATATTTGTATAAGTGCCTGTGTGTAAGCCTAGATGACTGTATGTGCGTATGGTTTGATGTGTGTATGTGCATGCTTGTATCTATTTTGTGTACGTTCTCGTGAGTATTTGCGCGTGCTTGTATATGTGTTGTAGCCTCTGCTTATGTCCAGTGACATTACTCGGTACCAAACCTCAATGACTGCCGTGCATGTCCATGATTCCCTGCACGAATATCTGTAACGCGTGGCTTCAGATTATTTGCACCCCCTGACCACGAACTTGTATTACTGGACTGCTGACAGACGATTTTTTCCAGTTAACTACTAAAACGAGGCAGGAGTGTACAAAGCTTCCGGTTTAGTCACATTCATTGTTAAGGCTCGCCGAGACTAACAGCGGGGAACTGCGCAAGAGGCTAGAGTTGGTCTTGGCAGACAGACAGCGATCACCTATACACGTCCATGCCCTGACACTGTATTAAGTTTTCATCGTCAGCAAGCTTCCTTACTGCCGGCGGTGGAGGGCATCTGGCCAGCGTGAAGCCACTCACCCCATTTCTCTCGTGCAGGCACTCATTTGTATGTCTTTTAATGCGCGCGTTCATGTGTGTGTGTGCACGCGCGCTCTTATCAAGCATTCTTACGTCTTTGTCAGCATTTCTTGCCCCATGTCGGGTGCTCAGGGTTTGTGGGTGCCGCTGTGCATGGACTTTGGGTGTTGCTGCTGTCGCAGGCTGAATAATAGCGAGAACGATTTGTCCACCTGCCTGTATGTTCCATCTTATCATGACCTGGTGCCGCTCCCCGACATGGCCTCGAAGGTTCTCCTAAAGGGTAGCTTGTCTGCGGGGTTATTTATCGTGGTGCAGTATGAAGCCCAGCAGAAATTGTAACGCCCAGACATAATGTTACCATTTGTAACCTGACCTGTGACCCTAAAGATTATGTCACACACTAACACACCTACAGACACTCATGAATACATGGAAGCACCAGAAGATAGATAAATCATTGCCCTTCGCTTCCTTTCTCTCTCTTTCTCTCTCTCTCGCACGCGCGCTTACACACACACACACACACGTGCAATACACGAAAGAAAAACATGCATACGAACCCACACACTGGCGCACACATATGAATCCGATATTTTTCTTTTTAAAAATAGGGTTTGAGGTTAATATATTTGAAGGGATTAATGACGCGCGTGGGAAAAGACAAAAAAGAAAACAATCATAATGTATCCAGCATCTCTTTCTCACTCACTCTCTCACTTGTGCACACACACACACACACAAGAATATAGACACACATTCATATGCACAACCGCAGACAAACAGACATAGGAAAACACAAGCACGCTTGCGCACACACAGACAGCCCCCCTTAAAAAGAACAAAACACACACACCCTGCTTTTCGGAAAATTGGGGGAAAGAAAAGGCGTCCACCTGAACTCGATTATAACTTAAAACTGACCCCACAGTTGTATGATCCACCCAAGATAGCTGCATCAATGAAGACCATGGTTTTCTCCGCATCTTCTGTGGAAAGCGAAGCATATATAAGCACAGGCCAATACATGTCCATTACCCTCGTCTTCAGACAAAGGTAAGAAGGTCTCGAGCATTTGTTTGTTATCAAAGTTTAGACACTAGCAAATAACTTTAGCGAGAAAATAATCTTCATTAATATTTTCTTAATTCTTCCTCTATTATCTTCTTAATATCTCAAAAGTAAACTACCGTTTGTTGTACCTTTCAGTGTAAGCCAAGTGAATCCTAAAGATTGGCTAACATGTTTTTCTGTTCTCAACGACAGCGAAAAATTTTGTGACTGTCCTAAAGTCACAAACCCTTTCAAGTGATAGAAATTAACTGTTCATTGCTACCCGTTGAAAGTATATATATATATAACTTTCACAATTAAATGACAGTGTAAAAGAGATGCACATCATTGCAAGAGGATGTCACCAGACGACATAAATGTGAAGATGGTCAATAGGTAGACGGGTAGACTCCAAGAAAGGTTGGCTAGCCAAACCAGTACTCGGGACATTTGTATGTGAGAAAGTGAAGTGGCCTTACACACTAAAGAATCTAGTGAAGCAGTTCTGTGAAAATTAAAAATTTTTTGCCATCTGTTTCAATCTCTTGTTTTAGTCTTTATCACAATGAGGTGCCTTCTCGTCTTTCTTGTCGTCTGCGCTGTCGCTTTCGCTCAGGGTCCAGGTGGACATGGCGAGCACGGTAACCCGGCAGGTACACAACAAATGTTGTTGTTCTTATTAGTCGTTTCTCGAATAATTATGGGTTTTCACAAAATTTTCATCCTTCTAAGCAATTGATAAGAAAGTAACGAAAATGCTGTGATATCTTCAAGTCATACATACTGTGAATCACCATCTCAAACCCATTTAAAATTACAAGCACTAGGTTTAGCCAGCTGTTATAAAACCCTTTTTTATTACCAACTCTATTACTGACGTGGCGGTTGTGTTGGCAGAGCGTCTGGTAGCAGACGAGGTGGCAGCCCTCCTCAAAGCCACCCCATCCCTGACCGTGGATCAGTGCACAGCCAAGTGTGACGCCGTCTTCGCCCTCGATGCCCCACAGGACGAGACCCTGACTGACCGCGACTGTGCCTTCGAGTGCAGAGTGTAAGTCTGCAACTTCCTCCATACTAAGTTCGTTAGTATTTATATCTTTATGTATAATTGCATGACTGACTGAGTGATGGTCAGTTTTTGTTAATGGTGCTCCTACTCTTAATATATTTAACACAATTGCTTGGCAGTTACCCGACTAAAAACTCACTATGACATTAATTAGGACAGAAGGCGTAACCAATGAGCAAAAAATTGCGAGTATTGACAGTTCTGATGTCAGATGAGTTTCCTGTTCATTTAACATTTCTACAAACTACGTTCTCTGCTGCAAACAGCAACTGCTGCCTGACATATTAACAGGCTTCATATTCAGCACCTTACTGTTCACTGCAACATGTAAGCTGTAATAATTATAATTACACGCATTTGATTTCATTCTTCGTCCCAGAAATACATGCAGACCGAAAGTTTCCCATGTTTTTCGAGAGCTTTTAATTCATTTAGACTCTGAACACCTTGAACATCCAATTATTAACAAATGTTAAATTTATTTCAGCCAAATCGAAGGACCACCCTCTGGTGCTCCCCCACGCGGCTCTGGTGAGCCCCCACACGGCCCTGGTGACCGATAAAGTCACAGAGAGGCGAGACATGTGTCCTCCATGATGCAGTCATTTTAGAGGACAACAGTAGATGACTATTCCACTCGAATAATAACATGGAATAACATTAAACTGTTTAATAAATAAACATGAAATAATTTCCTGCTGTGTGACGCGTATTCTTGTATAACTTTAACTCTGTGTATGTTGGCTCCATTGTTTCATTGTTTGTGTGTGCGTTTGTTTTATTCTTCTGTGAATGGTCATATACATGTATAATATTATGCTTGAATTTAAACAAGAGAAGCGACAAATTCTTCCTGTGTCGACATTGCTAAATTTCAGTTTTACCTAACGGAGTGGCCTCGAAGTCCATCTCAGCTAACGGGACCATAATTTATTTGTAAAAAAAAAAAATATACTGCTCGTGAATGAATGTGAATATGTCAGCTACACACTTTGGATGGCGGCAAGGCTTACTTAAATAAGATGAAAGGATCAGGTTGTTTTAATGAGACTTACTATCACACATAACTTCTTTGTTTTGTCTACATTGAACTCTAGAATGTTCTCGTCGCACCACCGTACACAACGACTTGGCATCGTCAACACCCCATCTCTTCCTATAAGCAACTTGCAGAGGGTCCAATTCACTCTCTTCAGATGTTGAAATGAGATTTTTGACAATTTTCTCGAGAGATTTCATTACGAGGGAGGTTAGTGGTAGTGGCCACAAATCATTAGGCTGACTAGTATTAGGTTTTTTGGGGAGTGGGACGATGTTGGAAAGTTTCCAGAGTGCTGGAATGTGCCCAGAGTCGAGAGAGAGTTGAAAGAGATGTTTTGTGCAGGTGGGTGGAGTGTTTCAACACGCCCACAGATCTACAGATCTCATTTTACCTCTTGCTTATTTTACCTCTCGTAAATAAAGAATTGTCATTGTCATTGTCATTATCCCATCAGCCCCTGCAACTTTTAACCTTGACTCGTTTTAGCTTTTCCGTCACAGACTTCAGAAATACCTATGTCGTTATCGGAGACAAGTGACACACAAAGACCTGTACCCGGGGCCCAGAAACACACTGGGGTGGTAGGAAGCCCCAAAGATGGCACAGGCTTGGCTTTGTATGCTGCACGGATTGTGTCATAACATCAATCCAGTTTGGTGTGTTTCTGGGATGTTGGAGAGGTCACATACTGGTCATCCGTTTTTAAAATATCTTTCAGATCACAGCTGTTGAAGTCGTCCAGGATACATTTGGTGACAAGGAGTCAAGTCTTGTGTCATATCAGTGATTGCCCTCCTTCCCTCTAAGGTGGATATACACCACTGAAAAAACAGTTGGGGAAATTCCACACAACAGTTTTACAATACCTTTCGTTGACATACAACCACACAGCCCCTCATGTGGATTTACCGGTGATGGTTGCTGAGCGGTCCCAGCGATATGGGAGACCAAATCCACAGTTCATCACGATCATTATCTTTTAGCCACCTTTCGGTGAAAGTAAACAGACAGGTCTCACTATACTCCTTCATACACAAGACATGCGCCTCCAGCTCATCCATCTTGTTGCTCAGTGTTGGCGAGTAGCACAGTACGATAATAATACCTCTCGTGGTGGCATTCGCTGCTTGTTATCCAGTCCATATCTGTGTACCTCTTCTTCCTCTCTTCCTCATAGGTCACTTAGTTGCAGTCATTCATGTTCAAGGTTCGAAAAGAAGAGGGGATGGTCCGAAAATCTCAAGGAGAGTAGAAACTCTCTCGCGTAGACGGAGCGGCCGCCATCTTGATGTTGTTAAGTAGTATAAGATTACAACATGTGTGGAATCAGGATCACTTAAGCGTGAGAGAAAGGATGATTAATTAAGGTGCTTGACGAAAGGATAAAAAAAAATCCCAAGAAAAATTCACCCAGTTTCTCTTTCGCTCGATTAAACACACACACATACACATGATATGCATAAGAAAATAAGAGTCACACGTCAGTAAATTTGTTTATGTTTATTGAACAAACAGATTCAGTTTCTTGTATATTCCACTCCTTCATTAAGCGGAATTAGTAGTTGCCCATGTAAAGTACTGCATGGTGTAGGAAACCATCTCGCCTCTCGATGACCTTAACGGTCGCCAGGTCCATGTGGGGGCTCACCAGAGCCATGTGGGGGTGGACCAGAGGGTGGACCTTCAATTTGGCTGAAAAAATAGTAGATTGTTAATAGTTTACCATCATTTATACATAAACTGAATAATGCATAAGGAATTAACTAAAAAAAAAAGACAAAGGTTATGCTGCAATATATACCTAACTGAACCAATACCGCTCATTTTATAAATACTCTCATACATACAGACATGCCTACAAACGGATATACGTACACGCGTGCAAAGATTCATACACACGTGTTTACACACAGGTGAGTATATTAATGTAATGGTAGAGGCAGCTGCAGACTTACAGTCTGCACTCGAAGGCACAGTCGCGGTCAGTCAGGGTCTCGTCCTGTGGAGCATCGAGGGCGAAGACGGCGTCACACTTGGTTGTGCACTCGGCCACGGTCAGGGATGGGGTGGCTTGAAGGAGAGCGTGGACCTCGTCTGCTACCAGGCGAACTGCCATCACAACCGCCACGTCAGTGATTTGTGTAGTGCTGGGTATCTTGATTACTATGTATAATGTTGCCTAAACTATGTTTAGTGTCGTATAAAAAGCATCAAATGTATTTGCCGATGCCTTTTCGGATGCTGACAAATTTGCAGCTTACACAAATCTTTTAAATATGACAATCACAACAAATATTAATGATTATTGAGAACAACAACATTTCTGGCGTACTTGCTGGGTCACCATGCTCTCCACCTGGACCATGTCCACTTGGACCCTGAGCGTAAGCGACAGTGCAGACGACAACGAGGACGAGAAGGCACCTCATCGTGATGAAGACTAAGTAAGACAAATAGTGATAAAGATTGAAACATACGACAACAAACATACGAGTGGTTTGTACAGCAATAGTGGAGCTGGATAATTCACAGTGTAACATGTCATTTACAATCCTTATTCTTAGTTTTATTCCTTGTGAAATACGAGCGTCTGTTGTACCGGTCTTACTGCTGGTGGAAGGTTCTTTCCTACACATCTGCTTATTTGTTATCTTTACAATTGTGTTTTTCAGTGAAACATGTCTTAGATGATATGCATCTTTTCGTAAACTATTCTGCAACTTGATAATACACTAGCTTTAAAACATTTATAGATAAGTTAATTAATTTCCCTCCCGTCAGATTGTTTACGATTCTTTGGGAAGAAGACTTTCTTACCTTTTCCTTCAGACACCAACGAGAATGATGGACGTTTGTTTGTGGACTGTATTTATACAAGCTTTGGTAACCAGAGAAAAATGAAACAAAAAGAACTAGGGTCTTTTTCATGCAGCTATCTTGGGTGGATCATAGAACACTAAGGTCAATTTCGGGTACGAGATCGAGATAAGACGGGTGGCGTCTTTATGATTTGATGAAAGGAGTGGACCATCTATGTCATGCAGTATCTACAGCTTACCTTGCAAGACCAGCTATAGTTTCGAGTCCTGTCATCTGTTTCATCTAGGGAGGTCCCCGCACCAAATAAATGAATAAAAAAAGATTGGAACTGGCAGCGACTATGTTTTTTTTTCATTATAGTGTACTGATTTGTTATATGCCTCATCTTTTAATTTGTTCTTTCACAGTGCTTAATAAACGTAAAGTTATTAAAATTGCTTAACTGTTGATTGATTTGGTCACTGTTTCTATAGCAACGTGGTTAAAGCGACAGGCTTTCATTACGATTAGCTTGGATTTTTTAATGAGTTTTTTTAAATTTGATATATTTGGGACGTTGAGATTTTGTTTTCTTGTGGAGGGCTTCACCACTCAAAACTATCTGATCTTGAAATTATTTGCCTACTACCTAAATGTTTAGAACCGTCAAACATGAGGTTATTTGAAAAGACGATTCTTACCTTATCACAGATGGAGATGACGGACACGGGTGTCTTTATTTATACCAGATTCACTTGCCTGGACAAGACGAAGAAAACTCTGGTCTTTCTGACACAGCTATTTTGGGTGGAAGGTTGAACTCTAGGGTTAATTGTTCTGTACAGAGACAAGATAAGATTGATGCAGCTTGTTTACCTAGTTTGAAGTGGGATAGGTAGGGGGTGTGTTCTTCAAAAAAAGAAGAAAAAGAAAGAAAGATGTATTGTACTTGTATTTTTCTCTCCTTGCGGTTTATCAAGAGCACATCTCAACCTTAGGCCACTCGACTCACATTTGCTTGTGTATGGGCTTGTGTATATGTCAATGTCTATGCATGTGTCCGTGCGTTTGTGTGTGTGCGTGTGAATATGTGTGTTTGTGTGGAAAGACAGAGACAGAAAATGTTTGGTGTGTGTGAGGAGGGGGTATAAATAGTTTCTTTTCAGGATTTCGAGGCTTGCTAGGTGCTACACGATTTGTCGGTCCTTCCTCATCCATCCTAAATGCCGTGATTAGCTTAAAGGACTTTTTTTAGGCTTTAACCTGGAATTTGTATTGTCACACGGTCGGCTTACGTTGGGTGTTGCGAAGTTCACGACTAGTCTGGTGAATGTTCTTGCATTAGAGTCAGTGATGTAAGTCAGTCCTTGAAAGATGTACTTAAAATGTCTAAACATGGACAACCTGTGTAGATAAGAAATATTGAGTGGGGAGGGACAGCAATTTATTTTTAGTATGTCGAGATGCTATCCGTTGACTACCAGACATTTTCGCTTTAAAAATGAGCTTAATAAAAAGAAGTAAAAGCAAGTCACCAAGGTGAAGTCATTTATGTTTATTTAACAGACAAATTGAGTTTATCTGTCTTACTCCACTCTTTCATCAAGTGGAATAGTTATCAGCAGTTGTACTTCAGAATGAGTGTATCGTGGACGACTGACGTCTCGCCTCTCTGTGACTTTAGCGGGCACCAGGACCGTGGGGCTCACCAGTGGGGTGTTGGGGAGCACCAGAGGGTGGTCCTTCGATTTGGCTGAAAATGATTGGCAGTATGTTGATAACATTTATTTAAACTGGAATGTTTGACAAATTCACGCAATAAATGGTAAAGATTTTTGTCTAAATGTATATCAAAGAAGGAATACCTCAACCTCACCAAAAAGTCTGTTTCATGGCTAAGGTTCACTAGATTCCTCAACAGGTCGTGCAGCCATTGTTATGTTCCAAGTGGCGCATGGTAACTCATGCATTCTTAATAAACACTGGTGAGTGATAATAGGTTCTACGTTCTACAATTTGCTCGTCGAATTTTTGGCTCAAACATTTTGTTCAACATAAAAGTGAGTCTACATGAAACAGTTGTCATAAATTTGTGTTAAATGTTAAAGTGTAAAAAACATTTTGTTAATATTATTAATCATTATACATACTATGTACGTACATACAAACACACATACATTAAGAAGTGAATATTCATGTAATGATACAGAAAGTTGCAGGCTTACAGTCTGCATTCGATGGCACAGTCGCGGTCAGTGATGGTCTCGTCCTGAGGAGCATCGAGGGCGAAGACGGCGTCACACTTGGCTGTGCACTGATCCACGGTCAGGGATGGGGTGGCTTTGAGGAGAGCTGCCACCTCGTCTGCTACCAGGCGCACTGCCATCACAACCCAACACAACCGCCATGTCAGCGATTTGTGTAGTGCTGGTTATCTTGACTACCGTGTATAGTGTAGGTAATGGGTTCTATAGACTACCATGTGTAGCGTGTTACCCATATGGTGTACGTAATGTGATATCTAAATTATCATGTCTAGTCATATCACCTTCTACACATTACAGTCTCGGTTATCCAGATTACCATATGCAGTGTGGATTATCAATATTGCCATCGACCTGGATACAGTAAGTGACTATAATTGGATTGTAAGTGGCTTGCGGAGATACCAGTCATTAAATTTAGAGATATTTTCCGATGCGTTTACGGTTTTGTTGCTTCTGTCTTTACAAAATGTCTTTTTACAATGAAATCTAACACATCTAATGACTACCAAGAAGAACAACATTTGTAGCGTACTTGCCGGGTTACCATGGTCGCCATGTCCACCTGGACCCTGAGCGTAAGCGACAGCGCAGACGACAGCGAAGACGAGAAGACACCTCATTGTGATGAACACTGAAAGATCATGCAGCATCTATGTACTTGTGTAAAACTTCTTAGTTGTAGCATGTATGTTTTCTGGATGTTTCATTACCATTAAAATCATACTTTAAAACCTTCGTTTATTTAAACGAATTGAACCTTTCGTCCAGTCATTAAATCTTTTTATACTCATTCCGTTGAAAACAGACAAAAAGGACTGATGTATTATTGAAGAATGGTGACAGAAAACATTTTGTTAAGTTAGAAACAACAAAAAATGAGCTAAAAACGTTCACTCTTCTCAATTTCTACCAAACGTTACACAAGTTCTACTGCTACACTTTTCTTCAGTGCCGATTTAAAAAAAATTGTCTCAGCCGTGAAAACAAACAAATGTCGAGCATTAAATATTGAAAGGAGACCCCTTACCTTCTGTTGTAGAGGTAGATGACAATGATGGACACCCTGTATCTAGTCTTTATTTATACAAGGTTTGCTGACCAAAGACACAGAAACCAAAACTATGGTCTCCTTCGTCAAAATAGTCTTGGGCGAAACTCAAAACTATCGAGACTATTTTTTGGTACTTTAGGCTGTATTCATTTGAAATCGAGGACATCGATATGGTAAATGTGAAGAGAATCATGCCTTATGGGATATTATCTACTATTACGATCTCAGTGAATCGATCTGAATACCGACGATTTCCTTCTCTCTTGGGTAAAACTAGGCTACGGGTGTGTGCGTGCGTTCAATCACGTGCACTGACGTCCGTTGTTATGTTCTTTATTCACCTGTCCCACCTACCCACTCTCGGGGCGGTTGGGTGACGTCTCGTTGTCACGTGACTTGCTATCTCCATGGAAGATGACGTAGTGAAAGTGAAAGGCTGACGTCCGCGTTTCACATCAACACTTGGTGCCAGACACTGACATGACTTTGCATCTGGATTATTATCTACTAGTGGGTCAACACCTGGTGTCCACAATTGTACTCTGACCTTATCACATAGACACCAACGCACGCATGTCAACAGAGAAATGTAGATAACTCCCTCTCTCTCTCTCTCACGCACACACACACCGTATCTGTCCTCATTTCTTAAATGAATACAGCCTAAAGTACCAAAAAATAGTCTCGATAGTTTTGAGTTTCGCCCAAGATTATTTTGACGAAGGAGACCATAGTTTTGGTTTCTGTGTCTTTGGTCAGCAAACCTTGTATAAATAAAGACTAGATACAGGGGGTCCATCATTGTCATCTACCTCTACAACAGAAGGTAAGAGGTCTTCTTTCAATATCTAGTGCTCGACATTTGTTTGGTTTGCAGACTGAGACAATTTTTTATTTAAATCGGCACTGGAGAAAAGTGTAGTAGTAGAACTTGTGTAACGTTTGATAAACATTGAGAAGATAGGAATATTTTTATTTAATTTTTTTGTTCTAACTTAACAAAAATGTTTTCTGTCACCATTCTTCAATAATGCTTCGAGTCCTTTTTGTCTGTTTTCAATGGAATGAATATAAAACGATTGAATGAATGACTGGACGAAAGGTTCAATTCTTTTAAAGAAACGGTTTTAAAGCATGATTTTAATGGTAATGAAACATCCAGAAAACATACATGCTACAACTAAGAAGCTTTACACAAGTACATAGATGCTGCATGATGTTTCAGTGTTCATCACAATGAGGTGTCTTCTCGTCTTCGCTGTCGTCTGCGCTGTCGCTTACGCTCAGGGTCCAGGTGGACATGGTCCAGGCGAGCATGGTGACCCAGCAAGTACGCTACAAATGTTGTTCTTCTTGATAGTCATTAGATGTGTTAGATTTCGTTGTAAAAGACATTTTGTAAAGACAGAAGCCACAAAATCGTAAAAGCATCGGAAATATCTCTAAATTTAATGACTGATATCTCTGCAAGCCACTTACAATCCGATTAGAGTCACTTACTGTATCCAGGTCAATCGCAATATTGATAATCCACACTGCATATGGTAATCTGGATAACCGAGACTGTAATGTGTAGAAGGTGATATGACTAGACATGATAATTTAGATATCCCATTATATACTCTATATGGGTACCACGCTACATATGGTAGTCTATAGAACCCATTACCTACACTATACACGGTAATCAAGATACCCAGCACTACACAAATCACTGACGTGGCGGTTGTGATGGGTTGTGATGGCAGTGCGCCTGGTAGCAGACGAGGTCCACGCCCTCCTTCAAGCCACCCCATCCCTGACCGTGGCCGAGTGCACAACCAAGTGTGACGCCGTCTTCGTCCTCGATGCTCCTCAGGACGAGACCATCACTGACCGCGACTGTGCCATCGAATGCAGACTGTAAGCCTGCAACTTTCTGTATCATTACATTAATATCCACTGCTTTATGTATGTGTGTTGGTATGTACGTACATAGTATGTATAATGATTAATAATATTAACAAAATGTTTTTTACACTTTAACATTTAACACAAATTTATGACAACTGTTTCATGTAGACTCACTTTTATGTTGAACAAAATGTTTGAGCCTAAAACTCGACGAGCAAATTGTAGAATGTAGAACTTATTATCACTCACCAGTGTTTATTAAGAAATGTGATGAGTTACCATGCGCCACTTGGAACATAACAATGGCTGCACGAACCTTAGCCATGTAACAGATCTTTTTGGTGAGATTAAGGTATTCGTTCTTTGATATACATTTAGACAAAAATCTTTACCATTTATTGCCTGAATTTGTCAAACATTCCAGTTTAAATAAATGTTAAGTTATCAACATACTGCCAATCATTTTCAGCCAAATCGAAGGACCATCCTCTGGTGCTCCCCACCACCCCACTGGTGAGCCCCACGGCCCTGGTGCCCGCTAAAGTCAAAGAGAGGCGAGACGTCAGTCGTCCGCGATACACTCATTCTGAAGTACAACTGCTGATAACTATTCCACTTGATGAAGGAGTGGAGGAAGACAGATAAACTCAATTTGTCTGTTAAATAAACATAAATGACTCCGCCTTGGTGACTTGTTTTTAGTTCTTTATTTTTAAAGCTTTGTTTTATAACGAAAATGTGTGGTAGTCAACGGATAGCATCTCAACATACTAAAAATAAACTGGTACGTTTTCACTCCCCACTCAACATTTCTTATCTACACGGGTGGTCCATGTTTAGACATTTTAAGTACATCTTTCAAGGACTGACTTACATCACTGACTCTAATACATGAACATTCACCAGACTAGTCGTGAACTTTGCAACACCCAACGTAAGCCTACCTTGTGACAATACAAATTCGAGGGTGGTTAAAGCCTAAAAATAACTCCTTTAAGCTAATCACGGCAGTTAGGATGGATGAGGAAGGACCGAAAGATCCTGTAGCACCTAGTAAGCCTCGAAATCCTGAAAATAAACTATATATACCTCCCCCCTCACACACACACACACCAAACTTATTCTGTCTCTATCTTTCCACACAAACACACATATTCACACACACACACACACAAACGCACGGACGCATACATAGACATTCACATATACAAAAGCCCATACACAAGCAAATGTGAGTCGAGTGGCTTAAGGTTGAGATGTGCTCTTGATAAACCGCAAGGAGGGAAAAAAATACAAGTACAATACATCTTTCTTTCCTTTTCTTCTTTTTTTTTTCAAGAACACACACCCCTACCTATCCCACTTCAAACTAGGTAAACAAGCTGCATCAATCTTATCTTGTCTCTGTACAGAACAATTAACCCTAGAGTTCAACCTTCTACCCAAAATAGCTGTGTCACAAAGACCAGAGTTTTCTTCGTCTTGTCCAGGCAAGTGAATCTGGTATAAATAAAGACACCCGTGTCCGTCATCTCCATCTGTGAAAAGGTAAGAATCGTCTTTTCAAATAACCTCATGTTTGACGGTTCTAAACATTTAGGTAGTAGGCAAAGAATTTCAAGATCAGATAGTTTTGAGTGGTGAATAATTTAAAGATTAAAAAATATTTGTAAAGTCATAGTTTAGTTATTCTTTTAAATGTAAGAAAAGTGTTTTCTCAGTATTGATCAGTATGTTTTTTCTGATAAATATCATCTGGCGGACGTTTTAACAAAGTATGCAAAAGTAAATATGGTAGATTGGTAAATGTTTAGGCAGGCGGGAACCACAGCAGTTATGACCAAGATAGTAGAGGGTACCAACCCTGTAGACATTTTAGGTGAACAGAAAAAGCGTTTACAAATGCGATCATACATTTTGAAGTATCTAGTTCAATCTTCATCACTTTTTGTTTCCTGTTCCTTTAGTCTTCATCACCATGAGGTGCCTTGTCCTGTTCGCGGTCGTCTGCTTCGTCCTTTTCATTCAGGGACAAGGACAGCACGTGGACCCGGCCTGTAGGCTAGAAACTTTGTTGTTCTAGGTAGCCATTAATATGTATGACATGTATCACGACTTTCATATTTTACACTACTACATAATCGAGTAAATTAAAATAAATTTTATTATCAGGTCTTTGCTAAAGTAGATTTCTCATGCCTCATGCTAGTATTTGTACATGCCACTAACATTGCGAGGTTCTGCATGGATTAAACTGATTATCGTTTGCTTGTAAATATGGGTACCTCCCACTACACACGTTGATATGGATAAACAAACTATGTGATGTGGTAAATTCACACTGAACCTGGTCATCTGGATAACTCACATGGACCACTCACGGTGTCGTGCAGCGTACCTGGTATGGAATGAGGTTTCTGAGATCCTTACTAGTGCCACCGAACCCGTAACGATCCCTTGGTGTATAGCCAAGTGCGATGCCGCCTTTGCACTCGATTATCTACCATCTGAAAAACTGACAGACCGTGACTGTGCCTCAGAGTGCGAATCGTAAGTTTAAAACTTTTCTGTAACTTCAGTATGTGTGTGTGTGTGTGATTGAAGCATTTGTAGCTTTGTTCACACTTCTGTCTTAAACACAATGATCACAACTATTTTCCAAATGTAGACTGACATTTCCAGTGAAAGTATTAAACGTATGATGTTCAGGCAATCGCATCATGGAGCACACAACATGACCTGCTTTGCATTCTAAAGAAAACATCTTACTGTTAACTAATCTCATTTGATCAAGCTATTACTTCTGATATATATATATACATAAAAATCATTCAGATTCTGTATGCCTTGAATATTCAAATAGTAACACATAGCAACATTTTACAGGCAAATTAATGGCCCTGGTGACCTGCCTACAGCGAGGTGAGACCTGTGCCTACAGGATGCAGACCATGCAGTTATTTAACCTGGTGATGACTATCCTGTTTGATTAAAAAGTGGAATTAAAAAACAGTTTCATTTTGTTTGATAAGAAATGTTTGATGATGAATTTGTTTGCCTCTCACTTGGATGTTCTTAAAAGGGATGTGTGTTGCGCTGAATATGTGTGTGTGTGTGTGAGAGAGAGAGAGACAGATAGAATTTGTGTGCATGTATGTGATTGCGCTCAATCAGTAATGGAAGTACAGTTCCACAAACTCATGGGTGTTACCATTGACAATAACTTATTATGGTCCCAACACATCTCAACCTCAAGCAAAAACATCTCCAAGAAAGTCTACCAGCTGTCAAGAATTAAACATTTCCTAGACCCCCACACAAGAAAACTGTTCTATACAACCCACATCCAGACAATCATTGACTACGCTTCCATCCTCTGGGACTCGGCTACTGGAGTTTCCATCAAACCTCTAGCAAGTGTTCAGCGGCGAGCAATCAAAGCCGTTCTGCTAAAACGAAAATAGACTATCATAGACTTTTTGTCAAAAGTTTGGGATGACTTCAAGAAAAAAACAAACTATTGATTGTGTTAAAAATTGGTTTAAAAGGATAAATGTTTAAGCAATTAAAAGCATATACAATAATGTGAAGGCTAGAGGGAGAGCTGATGCAAAGTTATCTGATTGTATTGGATGCCCCCGTGAGTTTTGTAGCCCTGTACTATTCACCTTGCTTATAAACGAACTGACAAGGGACACAAATGAATATGAGAAATGGGGAAGTGTAGTATCCACTTAACCCTATAACTTTTTGAGTTATTTATTTTACTTTTTGCTGATAATGTTGCCCCAGTATCACAAACAATCACTGGATTGCAAAACCCGTTGAATACTCTTTACCAGTGCTCAGAGACTTTAAAGTATGGTGATAGTCTTGTTAGGAATTAAGAAAAACGAATTGAAGTGGATCATGTCAGCCAGGTGTGTCAACATAGTCGTCACTGCTCTGGGGTACAGGCACTATAACATCGTCGTCAGCCTGGAAAGTTGGCCTCGTCAACCCCAGAGGCCTCAAATTATAGTATTCAGGGCAGTGTATGTATGTGTGTAAGTGTGATCGTTCCTGGACTTCACCGAAAGTGAGAAGTTTGGAATTCTGTATGCATTGAGATACCGATCTTCAGTCACGGTTCCCATTGGAGGGACTGTATGGTTTACAAAACTGAAGACATTTAAAAACTACTAAAGTAACTTTCGTTTTTAGAGATTGGATGACTGGAAGGTTGAGAGTCACTTCTGACATTGATATGTTATTTATGATTTATAGTCATTTACATGTATTGATTTGAGGTTGGTGAAATTAACTGCCCTCCCCTAAAGTCAAGACAAGCTCCCGAATAATACAGAACTGTAAGCCCACGTACACATCTTTGTAATCTGTTGCAAGAAAGAACACGTGTGAGATGCAAAGTGTTGTCTGCGACTTGTGTGCCGTCCCCAACAAGTCTACATAAATCAAATGTGAGAAATTATTGACATGGTGGTTTTATATCTTGCAGAAAGAATGGTACTTTGTTAATTATACTTTAAAACTTCAAATGTCAGATTTTTTTATATCTTGAATATTTCATTCGAAGTATGAGATAGTTGTGTAATTTTCTAAAATTAAAATTAAAACAAATTTACTCGTGTTTTAAAACATTGTTTATTCAATACATGTTATGGGAATGTTCTATGGTATTTTTATAATTACATATGTATAGCTAAAACTCCTTTGAAAAAGTAAAACTATCAATGGCATGGCACAAAATGAGGACAGAAGTGTATACTATAAGCACTGTAATACTGCATTTGCCAACGTCTGAGCGATGTAAATCTACTAAAATATAACAGTTATGGAACTGGATTTTAAACATATCAGTCTCATAGTATTGTTCAGCTGTCAAAGGGAGGAAACGTGGAAATCGGTCGTTAATTAAACATCGTTTTAAATGTCTTTGCACTTGAGTTACTTCTTAGAAAATCCATATACAGTGGACAGACATTAAAGAACAGGATACGAAATGCGTAGGTGTTCAGACTAGTATGTCCTATCCTCGTGTGGTTCATCATACTACCCCGTAGTTGACCCAGTGGGTGTGGGTGGGTGTGAGATAGTGTGTGAGAAGACAATTAGTTTTAATACTATAGCTGTTGCTCGTAACTGCATTTATATGCACCCGTATGTATTTCTCTTACTTTTCGTATTTACCCTACTGGCCTTCCTCCATATTTCTCTCTCTCTCTCTCTGTATGTGCAAATAGACAAGAAACACACTAAAACCAAATACTTGCCTTTTTTTTATTCATATGAGTTCATTTTAACACCCATCGTAGCTAAGTATTTTAAGGGGACGTAAGTTCTGGTGCTGGGGCTAATCCGCTACTCATCTGTGACGATTGCCTCCCCTGACCTTTCAGTCGTCTCAAGGTTTACACCTCTGGGGCCTCAGTGGCCACATTAATTTGTCTGAAAGCAAATGTTAGAGTTAACTAACTGCTGCCTCCGCCTGTAGCCGTGTCACATCATTTATTATCCTGCCGGTATCAGTCGGAAAGTTTTGCATTAACAAAGTGGCTGACAAAGCTCGCCTCGCATGTGGATACCAAATCCTACAAGCAATGGCATCAAAGGTACATTATTCTCACAGCGTGCAAACCAAGTTTTGTTTTGAATGCTTCTCACAGGCCTGAATAAGTGTATAAAGTAGATGCATACACACGCATCGTACAGACACACATACATACGTATGTACAGATACAAACAGAGAGGTAAATAGGTTGCTTACGCCTGACACTGATTGGCGCAAGCTGCATCGGTGAGCGCCTCATCTGATGGAACACTGTCAAGCACGAAGAGGGCGTCACACCTGGCTTCACACTCGGCCACCGTCAAGGTTGGATGTTCAGCGAGCATGGCACCCACCTGATCCCGTGCCAGACGCTCTGGCAGGACAAACATAGAAAATTATTGCTTTTTGTGTCCTCGCTGACACGCTGATGCAGATACTAAACATCATTCCTACTTGTGACACCATGTTACTAAAACACAATCGTTGAACTGTCGGTGATGTTTGTATGTAGCTGTGTTTGTTTAGTCTGTTCATAGTTCTGTCATTGACGGAGGTGGGGGATCTTTACGTCGAATGTTCTTGATGCACAGTGCGGTTGCATTTCTTTACAACGATACATCAATCCTAGTTTTGTTTGGTGCCAAGAATGGCTTGTAGCGTGCTGGCTTCATTGCATGCTAATTATATTTCTTCATATCATACCATAGCATAGCAGATCATTCTTTAATGTTGAGGATGTAGGTAAAGAACTTAAACTTTTAAAATGAAATTAAAGGTATTGACGAAAGCGGAGGACATTTACAGATACAGACAAATCATCTCAGTTCGATACAAGTAGTACAGTAGCAATGCACGGTTCTAAGAGAGACTAAAGGTAACACCATCAGAAGCAGAGATACGACGTGTGTCATACCTATACACATGCATCCCACCATGCTCATCAAGCTCATGCCTCCCGACCCACGCATGCCTCCTATGCCGTGATTGCCTCTCATCCCGTGAATGCCTCTCATGCCTCCATTGCACATCTGGCCATAAGCAGCAGCACAAAGAAGAGCAAGGACAAGCAGACACTTCATGGTGAGATCGAGATGACAACTGCAACTCAAGATACATTTTCCCACAGCTCTTGCAAATATAATTAATGATATTTTTTCGATGTCATATAATGAAAGTATATCTGATAGTTCTGAGCGTTTGGATTTCCGATGCGGTGTTCAATTCTTTAGCATCTTCTGACGGCTTCACTTCGTCTCGGTTCACTGCACAGTGCGCGCAGACACGTGTCTTCCTCCAGCGTTACCACGATTCAATGGTCGTGATGTTTAGTTTTTTGTTTTCGTGCTTTCCTTAAGCTTTGAATTGGACTAGGTTTTACGATTACTAAAATTAATAACTATACATGTATACAGATCTATTTATAATGGAATGTAACTTCACCAACCATTTGTTCTACATTTCCGAATTGATTATTGTTTTTCTTAACCATGCACCTAAAGACGAGGAAGATGGACAACGCGTTACGAAATCGACGAATTTTAAGTAAAAAATGAGCTCTGTCAAAAAAAAATG